>NW_010185003.1:0-15000 GCF_000695765.1 Mesitornis unicolor | reverse complement strand
GTTAGTGTTATGGTGTCTAAGTGTCTGACTAACAGGGCCTAGGAGCAACCACATCAGAAAGGTACTTTTCTACTTTTTTCCTTGCAGAATTCTAGGCAGAGTCTGGCGCTGGAGTTGGCTGTCATGTCCAAGTCTGTCAGCTTTTTTTGTTTGAAACAGCAAGGGTAAGATGAACTGCAGGGTAAGATGGGCTGTTTTTGAATATGATAGTCCAGTTATGATACCACTTCTTTTTTCCTTTTCTTTGATTTTGTACCTTCCCTCCCCACCCTTCCCCTTTCTGTTCTTTTTTTGGCATTGATGTTGGAAGTATGGCATAATCTTTCATTTATATGAAGATGTGTTACCTTGCTGGACCAGTTCCTTAAATAACTCAATATGAACTCTAAAATTTAACAGTAATAAAATAGTCCATCTTGCCTTCATTCCATTTTACCCAGGAAATTTAAAAACAAGCATAGTGACCAAGTAACAAACATTTTTGGTACAGTGTTATACTGGATATGGTAAAACTGTTTCTTTGAAAACATTGAAAAATTTGAAAACTTTGGATACTTCTAAAAGGTTTTCCATAAAGTTCTTACAATGAAGCTTGACTTTTTTTGTATGACATAATTAGAAATTTCATTTCATTCAATTGTAATGCTATGGAAAAAAACCCATACATGCTCATTTATGAGAAATATTTGTGGTTGTAAATTATATTGGATTTTATTTTTTTCCTATTTTTGTTAATTAGGCACAAGAGAAGTTTATGTGCTTCAATTGTTCTCATTAGACTCTAAATTAGCATTAATAATTACACAAATTACTATACAGTGTCTGTCGCTCCCTCCGTTCTTTAGTGCCATGAGCAGGCAACTCCAGCAATGCATTATAATCGATCTTTATCTAGTTTATGCATAGCGGTCTAATATTTTCATTGCTACTCTTTCAAATTGTGTGGCAAAGCCACCCATGTTTATCTGAAATTGTGGGACTAACTATAGAGATGGGAGATGTTAATTTTCCTATCTAAGCATTCAATAAACAATCCTTTACAGCAATACAAATAGCAAAAGTCCAAAGCATATTTATAATATATTTCAGATTTTGTATTTCATACATGAAATATTTTGTTTCGTATATGCTCCTTTCATCAAGAGCTTATTTTTATTTACTCAAGTGATTTTTTACAAAATACTTAAATAATGTTTATTTAGTGCCTTGAAGAAAAGAAACTGTCTAAGTGCTTCAATATAAGTATTAACTTAGAGGTTCAGTCCAGCTAGGATTTTTTTCTGGAAAGCCAGTTCAAATAACTGATTTTTTCATATTGTTGTATATATGTTCATGAATTTTAAAAAGGCACTGATCATTGTGTCTCCCATTACTATCTTTTGATTCCCACAGCTCTAAAAAGATCTCTCTTTATAAGTGTAATCAGTTCTGATTTTTCATTTCAGTTGTGTGTGTTTGTACAAGCAGTACATGTAAGCCTGTAGCTTAAAGATTTTTTTGCACAGTGATTCCATCTCCCCACTGTGGCAAAAAGTGCTGAACACTTATTAATTGTTTTCTGTGCATTGGTTTCACCTTTCTCCCCTGGTTTTCGTTAGGTTCTGAGCTCATGCCCAAAGCCCTCTCCACCAGGATAGTGGGAGGCATTTGGTGGTTTTTCACACTTATCATCATTTCCTCGTACACTGCTAACCTAGCCGCCTTTCTGACAGTGGAACGTATGGAATCCCCTATTGATTCTGCTGATGATTTGGCCAAGCAGACAAAGATAGAGTATGGGGCAGTTGAAGATGGAGCAACCATGACTTTCTTCAAGGTAAGCTTTATATTCAGTTTGAAAAGATCCTATATCCTGATTGTGGGGGGAAAGTTGTCCACCTTGCCGAGGAGAAACAGATATGATTCCCACTGCTGTAAAGAGCAACTGAAAATCACTTTTTTGAGGATTTGCAAGCTAGCAGAGGAAGCAAGCACAAAATCTCTCATGGGAAATAAAAGGCAATGTCTTAGCTGATTTTCACTTAAAGAACTGAATTTATGGCAGTGGAGTAGGTGAAGAAACCTAAACGCTTTGTTCAGACAGATCTCCTAAAACTGTGCATAAGAATGAGTTTTGTCAGATTGGGAGTTAAGGTATCAGTTCAATAACATAATTGTAGACTTTGTTCAAGCAGTTGAATTACACTAAGGATACTAGTGACTGGACTGAGAAAAACCTTTTGGATTTTATATTTTTGAGAAACTTCTGAATGAAATTTAGGGTCCTTATAAAAAGTCAGATTCTTCCACTTTTTCTGTTCCTTTTTACCTGTTACTAGGATCTTTCAATTTGAAATATAGTGAAATACGCTGCTGGATTAGAGAGAAATCTTTCTCTTTTACCTTCATCAAACATTTAAGTGGGATTAAATTAGTGAGAAGTATGCATGAAGGGAGAGGATGGTTTGTTCTATAACTCCATGTGTTTAATAGCACTGAGGTGTCTTGGATCTTCCAAAGAGAAGATAACAATATATATAACATATATAACAATATTTATATGATATTCAGGACATTTAAAAGACTTCTAGCTAGTATATTCTGTTTTATGAATTATGCTGTCACCTAAAGCTTTGTGGTGACTGTTACTTTGGCATTTGAAATCAGACGAACTGAGGTTCCAGGTAACTCGTAAACTGGTGCAGGAATTGAAGAATGTGCTCAGTACTTCTCATCAGGTTCAGAGTGTAATATTTGTTTAGATATCAAGGCTAAGTATTCACTATTTATTCTTATGATCTAAGAGCCAATTGAAATGTACACATAGTTTTAATTTTTAAAAATAATTATATTATAGGGCTTTCAGCTTCTGTTTGGAAATAAAAATCAATTCAACTTTAGTATCTCAGCATGTTTTAGCTTGCTTAACTTATAGCATATCTTAGAAAGATTCTGAATATTTTCCCTAGAATACTTGTTGGAAAAGGAGATGATTAAGTTATTTGAAATAACTAATCAATTAGAAGTCTCTTGATATCAGGAAATATGGGAAGCAGTTAAAATAAACAACATTGAAAGTTCAAAAAAGGAAGTTTTTAAAAGATTCAAAATTATTTAAGTCTCAGGACATAAAGAGATGACACAAAGCACTTATTCAGTTACCAGAAACAACTACAAGGCTTTAATTTGCATATTAATATACTGCTCCCTTTTCTGCATAATTCTTTCTGCTCTCCTTCTTCTATTTATATAGATATATTTTGTGTTTATCTACTATGTTGTATCCAAGAATTACAGAGGACTATTTCTAAAGAAATAGCAATTGCACATCCTGCATAGAAGATTTTTGTTTGTAGTTGAAATAACCTAGACTTACACATGACAGAATTATGGTCTCAAACCACGTAATTCAGTATTGCTTTTAGTACATTAATGAATTCTCCTTCACTCTGAATGAAAATGGAAATTAGACAAAACACAGGTTTTCCTTATTCAGCTGATACATTTTAGATAAAATTAAGATTTATTCTGTTGAATAAACATATTTTCTGGGCTTTGTGTGTAAACAAATAATGGTTAGTAAATGTTTTGTGACATGAAAATGGACTAATAGTTAAGAACAACTGTTCTAGTTAGCAACCAAATGATTACATTTTTCTGATATTTACTGGCTAATCTAGTAGTATGTAAATTATTGTTATTATTTCCCTAATGAAATTGATCCAAACTTAAGCATTGAAAGTAGCTACAACTAGTTCAGCCAATAAGTGAAAATCATGCTCAAAAAGAAAATTAAATAGAAGCTATATAATCTCATTTGATTCATTCTGTGTCTGAAGCGCTTTCCATGTAGACATTAGAGTTTGCCTGATGTGTTATTCACTAGAGATACCCGTATAAGGAATATTATCTGATTAAATATATATTCCATGAAAGATAAACCAAAACATCTGTATACAATCTATCTGTTAGAGTAAACTTCCTGGTAAAATTAGGTATTTTTACCAAATGACATTGAGTCATTCAAAAAAGAATAATATAGTTCTGGTCAACATAGTATATCTTTATTTGTGTGTTTTCAAAATATACTTCTATTTTGTATAAGCAAATTCCTTCAGGAATGTTATTTCCTTACATGACGAAAATGAAAATGCAAGAAAATACTTTAAAATTGTGGAATTGCCTTAAAAGGTACTATTAGAGTCAAACAGCTAGCTCAGAGATACTACTGCTAAAAAAATAATATAAAAAACACTCAAGAACTGACAAGGTATTAAAAAACTATCACAAAAAAATCTAAAGCAACAGAAGTGGCACTGGATGTAGTTAGTATAGAAAAGTATAGACAGTATAGAGGAGACAGAAGGGTTGCATACGTCTTCTGCATCATGTGTAAAAATGTGAGGATACATATACACATTTTAAATTCCTTCCTTTCAGAATACTTTCCCTTTTATCAGTAAGGTGAAAGAGGGTTTTAAATGATATGTATTGCTTTCTCTGAAATATGGGCAAGAGAGTATCAAGTAGGAAATAACACTGCCTTTATGTATGGCATTAGGTAAAATGTTAATGAACCATTGTGTCCTGTTCTGATGACCACACTTCGGAAATATGTCTAAAATTGGAAAGAGTTCATTAAAGGTGAAAGAATGCCTGTGGGTCTGGAAATAAGCTTTGTAGTTAGCGGCTAAAGAAGATCAGTCTGTTTAATCTGCTGAAGAGAAGGTTAAAAGGTGACTTGATCATGATCTGTAAGTGCCTCAATGGGAATGAGACTTTTGACAGCAGATGACTGTTCAGTCTAGCAGAAAAAGGCATAATGAGATCCAGTGTTTCAAAGCTGAAGTTATGCAAATTCAGACTAGAAATCAGGTGCATATTTTTAAGAGTGAGAGTAATTAACCACTGGTACAACTTATCTAGGATTGGGCTGGATTTGCAGCCATTGTGAGAAAAATAGAGATTGCATAGCCCAAACATGTTATGCTTTTGATTTAGAAGCTACTCAATGGAATAGATAGCCTTCATTATACAGGAGCTCAGATTAGGTTTTAGTAGTCCCCTCCTGCTTCAAAAATCTATGGCAGTATGGCTTCTAGGGAAGGGGTATGTTGCACAAAGATGATTGAGAGGATAAATTTATCAACTGTATGTATGTTTGTCATTAGATTCTTTGTCTTGTTTTAATGATAGCAGATTGAGTAAAACAGTGGCATTATGTTACAACAAGAAATGAAGGCACCAGATGGTTTCCTAATGTTAAATGAAATTATCATATCTTGGTAATACCTATTAGTTCCAATCACAGTGAGAATTGGTAACTGCCCATGAGACTGACAGCAATTTTTGCATAAATTATCTATATAGCAGTCCATTGAATTATTTTTTAAAAAACTTCAGAACCTGGCCAAAACTGTGTGGTGCTAATAAAAAGAGAATAGTTTTTTGAAGGAGAACCTAAATGGGAATCAGACAAACTAACTACTAGATTAAAATCTGCTGAAGATAAAATATTGGATGGCACAGGGCATATATGCTGATAGTGCTGTTACCTTTGTGAGTCAAACGTCCTTGGGAAAAAGGAGAATGATGTCTCTAGAGGTTTATTAGGTCTTCCAGATCATTGTAAGCCTCCTCATGGTCTGACAAACATGATATTACAGCTTCTTTTAGAAACCAGAATGTGGAGGAAATTTTCAATGCTTTCTCCTCTTAAGACCTACTTATCTAGTCTGAGCATGGAAAAGAAGTAGATTTACAAGTCTGTTATGTGCCTGGTTAGTCTGGTGGGCCATTTCATTGGGAACAAGAAAGAAAATCTTAGTAATATCCAAGAATTAGAAGGAAAGAAATGTGAAAGTGACTTTTAAGCCGCATCTTCTGCTAGACTTGTAGTTTCCACTCCTGTTACATATTTTGGTGTTTCTGAATATGTGGATTTTTTCTTAGTTATGAACTTCTCTTCCTTTCTCTTGGCTCCTTTTGTTACTATTACCATTTTCAAGTTTCAGAAGCTGGTCTTCCTTCCTGTCTGAATTGAAATAAAAACTATTTATTATTTTAATGAAAGGTATTTATCTCACACTAACAGTTCTTGGATAAAAAAGATACTACTGCTAATTGATTCTGATTTTATGATCTCTCAGTCTATGTTTCTCAAAACCTCAGTGTCTGTTTTCTTGGCAACAGTTCTGACATTGAGAAGAACAGTGTTAATTCTGCTCTGCTTCTATTTGTACCACAGTTCTCTATCTTCACACACAACGAAAATACTACAGAACGTATGCTTATGTCGTCTACAATGTTAAGTTTGGTTTTTTTTTGTGAAGTTCCTGTGTACCTTTGTTTTTCTCACTTGTTTTTTCATATCTTTACCTTTCAATGTCAGAATTTCTTACTTTCTATGTTTTTGCACAGTACTATGCACAACGAAAATTTTCTTAGTTATGGTTACTAGGCATATGCGTATCAAATAGTAATTTTTCATTCTCTAATAGCAGTAGTTTAGTGTCATTTCTTCTGTATCACAAATGAAAGGTCTTCTCAGCTCTCTGTGAGAGTTGTATATTTTATATCCTTGTTTTTCTGATAAGGAAGCTAAAGCACTAAAAGGGAATGCATCTTTCTCAAGATCATTGGTGAAAGGCAGATAGGGGACTAATTCAGGAAAACTGACTCACACACCTTAGAATTATCTAATAGGCTATTCTATTTACCATTTACCTTTGCCAGTTTCTTTCCTTTTCTTCTTCAGGACTCATATTTATACTCAAGCTCTACCCTGCATTTCTTCCTGCACTGCTTTTTGTCCACAAAAATCTATGCTGCTGGCCCTGTTCAGTTCTCTCCTTCCTCCTCCCTCTGGCTTTTTACCCTAACCATTTTGTTACCACCTCCCTCATAAAATTTTGTGGGACGACAATTCAGTGCGTAGTGTTTGTCTTCCTCTTCCAAATTCTCAGCCTATTGTTAAAGGAAATAGCATGAAACTCTATCTATACATTGCAAAATCTCAGAGACAGTCTCTTAGGGCTGAAAGAAGGAGTAGAGGAATTTTCCCAGTTTACAAATGAAATAAAGGTGATAGATTCCCTGACATAAATGAAAGAATAGCAGCAAGCATGAAGGTATGAACACCACTCATTTGTCATGAGTAATGTTGGCATTGGCATGCATAAAGCCAGTATAAATTCAGTGGGTTTTTCAAACCTGGGTTTGAACATTATAATAGGTAAATTATGTTTATCTGTCTAACAGTAAGTATGCATGTGCAAGCACAGGGGCATATATATACATAGAATCTTTAGTTGAATGCTGTGAATAAAACATTGCGAAGTTTAGCCATGCATATCAATTATTTGGTGAAATTGTTGTAAGTCAAAGATGAAAGAAACATTACTTCTGAGCTTCTCAAATATCCGCTGACTGACAATGACTAATGGAAAACATTTCTTTTGAGTTCCAGACTCCATGTGCTGATCTGGGTTATTCTTAAAGAGTAATTGGAAACAGATACCACAGCTACATGTTCAGTTGGCTTTAAAATTATTTTATTTTATAGATAAGTTGCATTTGAATGTAACAAATACAGACTTTTTCTTATGCCTAAAAACATATGTAGTGCTTTTGACTAAAAAGGAAATTGAATATAAACACCATGTATCCTTTTTTTTTTCTCTTTTTGATCATCATGGTTTGGGCCTATCTGCTAGAAACATGTACAGTTGAAATGCATTATTTCTGTTTTCCCGTGATTATTCCTTCTTTGCAGGAACACCTACTGAGTTAACCACCACTTCTCTGGATGCACAAAAAAAAGCAGGCACAGTTGCAAACTTGTAAAACAAGGTCTGTGGTTGTTCCATATGCTTATAAGAACTCAATCTGCAATGGCAGAATCTGTGAGAATGAGATCTAAACCTCAAAACACCTCTGTCTCACTGAGTTCTACTTAATCCTTTAAAAGATCAAGGAAGGTAGGTACATTAGATGGTGCATTAACAGACTATAACAAAAGTAGCAGTGCATTTGAATTCTAAATAGAAGAAATTCAGATAAATTTGTTACCATTCAGTTATTTGAGGTGAGCTTTCTTTGTTCTGAATCTGAGGGCAAAAAGCAGAACTAGTCACATAAAAAGCCTCATTCCAACCAACTCTCTAGGTGCTGGGACAAAGTGACTGAAATGGTTTTATGCTATCTTGACCCTTCCCCCTTCTCTGGGGTTGTCAGAGCCATTACTGTTCATGCAGTAAATAAGAGCATACAGTTGGCTGCCTGTTGCATCTCAGTGCTGAGCATGAAACTAAAAATAGGTGGAGTGTGGTAGAAATCCACCACCTTTCCACCCTTGACATTGTCCATGCCCATGCCTTTTCCCTTCCTGTTCCTCAGTCCTCATCCCTTGTACCTTTTTCCTCTGTTCCTACGTTATGGGCTGAAAAAGATGAAAACAAGGACTGGTCAAGTTTTGGTTTCTGCAGAGATTTATACTGCATTATGCCATATATCTAGAGAGTGAGCACTCTTAATAAGTTGCTGCATAATGTGGCATTCATGAATAATTATGCTCCAAAATCACAGGATTCGTACTTATCATTTATACCTGTCTCCAGCTATAGCTCTCAGAAACTGATGAAACATGTACAAATGATTTTCAGGGTCCTCTCAAAGAAATATATGTAACTTTCCAGTGAAAACAAGATTAGTCATTCACAATAATTAAAACATTGAATTAAAAAGTTAACATACTAATTGTGTCCCTACTCGTTATTTTTGAAAGGTAGTTATTTTTAATCAAAATAAATTAAAGTTGTCATTAGGAAAAGTTGTCTTTGACTTTGGATCAATTAACATTTTCCACAGCTCAGCGTCTGTTTCTGCCTTACCCTGAATATTCATAGGAGAAAAAGTTTTAAGCTGGTCTGCCCACAGAACTGTCAGGTGGGCTAAACTATGTAACTTATAGTCCCACCTGGCTTTCCTGTTCCATTAATATTTCTCAATGCAAATATAATGTAGAGCTAAAATGAACATACCAGCAAGAAGCTGACATTTGCATTATTTTTCAAAACTGCATCTGACAACAATATCCATTATTTAGTGCACATGCATTAATGATCCAAACTGTAGGTACACGATGGAATTTGTGTGACTAATGCTGGCCTTTCTCAGTGTATATGGTATGGTAAAATATAGCAAGATCTCATTGCCGCTTGGATAGAAATCAGAACCTAGAGGAGGAAAAAAACTTACTAATTAATTGTCCACAGAAAATCAAGCCTGATGATATACAAATATCCAGACCACACTTTGAGCTCTAAATTGTGTCAGAATTTTTTATCAGCAAAAGAAAAGAATTTCTACCAAATGGAGCTGAATCAGAGGAATATTATAATCCAAACATTTGGAAAATCATTTTGGTGTTAAAAGGAACCCATTCTGTCTTTTTTTAGTTTCTGAGAATATATAGTAATGACACTGAAGACAATAAAAGTCAGGGCTTTTTCCTTTGAAGTCAAATGGAATTTAATCATTATTAATAACTGCATATTGTTTCTGGTCATATCTCTCAATAGCTTCATTGTTGTGTTGTTTTGGGGTCAACTTAACCCAGTCTAACTGTGAGTAAACCAACCTTTTCCCCTGCCTTCACCCTCAAGCTTTGTGGGCTCTACATATCATAGGGCTGTGGCAAGAGTCAGTCCAGCTTTCTAATCTAATTGAAAATTATATTGTTGTTGTTGTTGCATGTTTATTTTTCATTTGTGAGGAAAGCTGCTCTGGCTGCTAGAGTGCTAGAACTGATGTGAGGGGAGCAGAGGATTTCCATGACAGGGTAATCTTATGTCACTGGGGATAGTCACTGGGAATCCACAGCCTTTGGGAAGTGGGTTATGTTGCCTGGACATTTGGAGGTGTGAGGATGAGAAAATCAACAGTAACGTAATTGCTGGTACTTCCAGAATGTGTGCTGTCCTTATATACTATTGTAGATTTTTGTTTTAACTTGTAAATCAGTTTGTTTCCTTTCTCTCACCTGATGCACTTCACATTCCGGCCTTGTCAGGGCCTGTCATGGTGCTGCTGACAGGATCAGTTCTAAGAGAATGACTGAACTCTGGCTTCTGATCAGAGATTTGGTTCCAAGACTTTTTCCTCAGAAATGCATTAACCTAATTGTCATCTAGCCTTACCACCTTCCTCTCCTTCTCCTGCTGCTTTCCCCCACTTTCCTTTTCTCTTTTCAGCTTTTTTCTCTTTATGTCTGTCTTTAGATCATGAACAGGGTAAGAAAGGGAACTGAACTAGATCACACAGAATCCTTCAACTGTGAACAGCATTCTGTATAAAAGACAGATTTCAGAGTTAGGGTTTCTTAAGAGAAATTGAGAGTACATCTGAGAACATTTTTAAGTATCGGAGCCTGAAAAATAATCATCTTGCTCATCAGAGCAAATGTATCTATCACCAAGTAGCCATGTAAAGTTTGCAGTTTTGATCTATGATTCATCCTCGGAATGTGATTCAGAAACAATTCTCCAGAGCGAACTGTCTCTCATTTTAGCCAGTTTTGTGTGAGATCCTGCCATATGAGCAACCTTCAGTGTTGAGTTCCTGCCCACTGAAGCAGCCTGAAAGCCTCTATTCATTAGAAGAGGTGAACTCTTGGTTCCGCCTTGTCAGTTTATATATGATACTACTCAGGTGTTGTCCAACTGCATTAGCATTGCTTTGTGTAAAGCAATATTTCCAGTGCCAGAATTTCCCTGGACACCACCTAAAGTCTTATTATAGTGATGAATTTCTTCTTCAGAGTTATTCATTGGTCCAAACGGAATGCTTGTCTAGATTGGTTAAACCATTCTTTTTGCAATACACATATGGTAATAATTACATAAGCTTTATAGGATATGGAAGCCTGTAAAGCATTTTTAAGTATCCACACATTAATTGAACTTATATTTAATGTATTCAGGTGCTTAATCTGTACAATATAGGTGAGGGATTTATTAAAAAAAACCTGAATCATGCTTTAGAATCATAGAATCATTTAGGTTGGAAAAGACCCTTAAGATCATAGAATACAACTGTTGACGTAACACTGCCAAATCCACCACTAGATCATGTCCCTAAGCACCACATACACATGTCTTTCAAATACCTCCAGGAATGATGACCCTACTGCTTTCCTGGGCAGACTGTTTCAGTGCTCGACAACCTTTTGATGGGAAAATTTTTCCTAATAGCTAGTGTAAACTTCCCCTGCCATTTCCCTCATCCTATCACTTGTTACTTAAGAAAGGAGACACCCACCTCGCTACAACTCCTTTCAGGTAGTTGTGGAGTGTGATAAGATCTCTTCTGAGCCTCTTTTTTTCCACACTATAAACCACAGTTCCCTCAACTGCTCCTCATATGACTTGTTTTCTAGACATTTTAGCAGCTTCATTGCTCTTCTTTGGACATGCTGCAGCACCTCAATGTCTTTTTGTAGTGGTGGGCACAAAACTGAACACAGTATTCATAGAATCATAGAATGGTTTGAGTTGGAATGGACCTTAAAGATCATCTCATCCAACCCCCTTGCCGTGGTCAGGGACACTTCCCACTAGACCAGGTTGCCCAAAGCCCCATCCAACCTGGCCTTGAGCACTTCCAGGGAGGGAGCATGCACAACTTCCCTAGGCAACCTGTTTCAATGCCTTGCCACCCTCACGGTAAAGAATTTCTTTGTAATATCTAGTCTAAATCTACCCTCTTCCAGTTTAAAACCATTCCCCCTCATTCTATTGCTACCTGCCCTTGTAAAATGTCCCTCCCTAGTTTTCCTGTAGGGCCCCTTCAGGAACCAGAAGGCTACAATAAGGTCTCCCCGGAACCCTCTCTTCTCCAGGCTGAACAGTCCCAACTCTCTCAGCCTGTCTGCACAGGGGAGGTGCTCCAGTTCTGATCATCTTCATGGCCCTCCTCTGGACCTACTCCAACAACTTGATATCCTTATATTGGAGGCCCCAGAACTGGACGCAGTACTTCAGGAGAAGTCTCACAAGAGCAGAGAAGAGGGGCAAAATCACCTCCCTCACTCTGCTGGCCACACTTCTTTTGACACAGCCCAGGATGTGGCTGGCCTTCTGGGCTACGAGTGCACATTGCCAGCTCATGTTTAGTTTTTCAGCGACCGACACCCTCAAGTCCTTCTCCTCAGGACTGCTCTCAAGCCATTCTCTATCCTGCCTGTATTTGTGCTTGGGATTGTCCCTACCCAGGTGCAGGACCTTGCACTTGACCTTGTTGAACTTCATGACATTGTCATGGGCCCGTCTCTCCAGCCTGTCCAGGTCTCTCTGGATGGACACCCTTCCTTTCAGGGTGTCAATTGCACCACCCAGCTTGGTGTCATCTGCAAACTTGCTGAGGGTGCACTCAGTCCCACTGTCCATGTCGCTGACAAAGTTGTTAAACAGTAATGGTCCCAGTAATGATCCCTGAGGGACACTACTTATCTGGACATTGAGCCATTGACCACAACTCTCTTAATGCGACCAATCCAGCCAATTCCTTTTCCAGCGAGTGATCTGTCCATCAAATCTACATTTTTCTAGTTTCGTGACCAGTATCTCATGTAGAACAAGTCCAAGTCCATGTATTAGAGGTGCAGCCTCACCAGTGTTGAGTACAGGGGGACAATCAATCCCTTAGTCTTGCTGGGCACACTGTTTCTGCAAACCAGGATGCAATTGGCCTTCCTGGCCACCTGAGCACACTGCTAGCTCATATTCAGCCAACTGTCAGTCAACACTCCCAGGTGCTTTTCACTCTGGAAGCTCTCCAGGCACTCTTCCCCAAGCCTGTAGCATTTCACAGAGTTGTTACTCAAGTGCAGGACCCGGCACTTGGTCTTGTAGAACCTCATACAGTTGGCCTTGGCCCATCGATCCAGTCTGTCCAGATCCCTCTCTAGAGGCTTCCTACTCTCAAGCAGATACACCTCTCAACAATCTTGATGTTGTCTGCAAACTCACTGAGGGTGCACTCAATTCCCTCATCCACATCATTGATAAAGATATTAAACAGAACTGGCACCAGTACTGAGCCCTTGGGAACACCACTTGTGACTGTCTGCCAACTAGATTTAACTCCGTTCACCATAACTCTTTGGACTCAGCCATCCAGCCAGTTTTTTATCCAGCAAAGAATACACCTGTCCAATCCATGAGCAGTCAGTTCTTTATGGTCAGGGTAACCCACTAATCAGAGGATTATCTACCCATGGACTCATTAGACCAAAGAGAAGGAATATATTTCTTAGCATTTTTCAATTTGTTTGAATATGGCATGTAATCTTTTAATTTACTCATCAGTTTATTGTATAGAAAATTGTAGAGGTTTGGGTTCTTTTCGTATCTTAAAAAGTGAGACACAAGTTTTTAATAATAGTCATGATCGTAAACAATATGTTCTTTTATGCTGAATTTGATATTAAGATCTCATAATAGATATATAAATGTAATTGGCACACAATATCCAGATACGTTATTATGTGAAATCTGTTGTGAATCAATGTGTTTTTTGGGGAGCCTGAGACTTTTTGTTATATTCATACATACTCTTAGTAAACTATTATTTCTACTTAGAAACTACGCATTGTGAAAATTAACAAAGGATGTAGTATAATTTATCTTAAAATACTTGTATTTGAGTAGTCTATATTTTCATCTGAGAACCGAAATAAGCTCCCCGTCAACGAGCTGTAAAATACAGCAAACATGCTTGAGGCCTTTGAAGACTTGACATTTTTTGTCTTTCTTTGAAGAATTCACTTTCTTGTGCAACAAAAGGCCATTGGTAAGACAGAAAGTGTTCTGTTCCTGCTTCTGTTGCCCTCACTGTCTTTCTGTTTCCCTGTCTTTCATTTTTTATTTTTTAATACGAGATACTTACCTTCCTTGACTTACAAGCTTCTATGTGACATGCCTGGTATAAGTTTGATAAACTCTGTCATCTAATTCCACTTTCTGAAAAAGGAAGACACATCTCTAAAGGAACTTTCTGTAAAGAAGGAAGACTGAGGGGGCATGTCTATCCCAAAAAGGGAAAAGGTTCCTGGGACAAGAATTGGCAGGGCTCATAGACAGGGCTTTAAACTAGATTTGAAGGGGGGAGGGGGGAAAGGGGATAAAGCACATCTTGCTAGCGATGAGCCTGGAGGTGGAGTGCCGACATGTGTGGGAAGGTGCGCTAGTGAGACTCTTCAGAGTACCGTCCCAGTGGAGGTAGGGGATGGAGTTCCATGCAGTAATCAAGTTACAAGTGTCACTGATGGGTTAGTAACCATGGAAGTCCCTGAAAATGGCTTGACAGAAATTCAGACTGCTCCCTGTGAAAAGGCGGCAGGGCCTTTAGCCCAACTGAAGTGTGCCTACACGAATACATGCAGCATGGGCAATAAGCAGGAGGAACTAGAACCTATTGTGCATTGGAATAACTACGATGTAGTAGCTATCATGGAAACATGGTGGAATGAATCACACAACTGGAGTGCTGCCATTGATGGGTATAAGCTTTTCAGAAGAGATAGGCAAGGAAGGAAAGGTGGTGGAGTGGCCATGTATGTTAGGGAGTGCTATGACTGCATAGAGATTAGTGATAGTGACAGTAGGGTAGAGTACCTATGGGTGAGAATCAAGGGGAAGGCCAACAACTCAGATATCGTGGTGGGAGTTATAGACCAGAGATACATATAATATTCCATAGGCAGGTGGGAGATGCTTCGTGATTACTTCCCCTTGTACTTGTAGGGGACTTCAACTTCCCGGATATCTGCTGGAAATTAGGGGTCCCAGAGGTTCCAGTCGACTGGAGGCTTGCAAACGTGATGCCCATCTACGAGAAGGGCTGGAAAGAAGACCCAGGGAACTACAGACCTGTCAGTCTGACCTCGGTGCCAGGGAAGGTGATGAAACAAATCATCCTGAGTGGCATTGCATGGCACATGCAGGACAACCAAGCAATCAG
>NW_010185002.1:53208-63102 GCF_000695765.1 Mesitornis unicolor | reverse complement strand
ATTTTATTTTATTTTATTTTATTTTATTTAGCTTTACTTTTGGGCTACCCTACTGAGTTTTGATTATAGTGTAACATGTATTTTCTCAGCTGTGTGCATAAATTATACATCAAACTAAAATGTTGCATTTGATTTAAAATGTACCTATTCGGATATTATGACTTGTACCCCTTAGTGTGCAGGTAAAGGGTGGAACCACCATTGTGTTTGCATTTAACTAAAGATGCAGAATATGGTCTTTAATTAAATTCTCTTAGGGTATGTTTAGCATTAACAAACTATTGAGACAGAGTTATCCAATGATATTTCACAGAAATTAACAAAGATACTCCCTTATGTGAAAAAGGAGGCTCTAGAGAACATTGCAGTGGGAAAGCCTGATGATTAATGACTGACATTAAGATATACACATCATCTGTATATAGTCCATCTTCATAGGATTTTTCTAGTTGACCTTGAAGGCCTATTCAAGCCACCTGAACATATTCTCACACAAATCTATTTGTGTCATAAACATAAGATATTTCCAGACAATAGCAACAGAACGGATTCCCCAACAGACAGTCAGGAGTGAGCCTGGGAGATAATTCAGCAGCCTCTGTACATCACTATTAACTTACCACAACCTAGTGGTCCCTTTTCTTTATATAAATGAACCAATCTGCCAGTTTAGAAATGTTTACCGATTTATCTCATTCTTAGAGTTTTCTATTTGTGCCACAGACTTTATCTGCCCACATACACCTCAGGTCTTACTAGACTAATGAGTATCCCAAATTTCTTACCAGATGCAAAGCCCTTATGTTATGTCTTAACTGACTTTACAGATGAAAACCCCCTTAGAACTGTATTCATGGATACTTGGATATACAGCAGCCTTATTTGTGAAAATCACAGTACTAACTCCTCTTTGTCATAACTAATCTTAGCCTTCCAATGTTACGATTGTCAGAAAATATGGGACGGAAAGAAAATAGTTCTTTTACCTGCTGAAAATCCACCACATTACTGGAGTCAGAGTATTTCAAAAAACAAGCCTATGTGGTACATGCTCCAGATGATCAATTGCCTAGGTATTGACAACCACTTTAGCCATTTTATCTCTCCTTTGCTACGTAGCCTGGATGGTAAAATGTGGATGAAACTGAGCACAGCAGAGCACAAGACTCAGTAAGGATAAGGAAACTCCCTTTACAATAATTGTGCAGCTACAACAGAGGCCTGTTGTACCCATAAAAGTACAACACTGTGCAGACTTTAATAGTAGCTTGTCTTGAACCCGAAGACAAGAACACTAATATAATATAATATAATCATACAAGCTAATAAAACCAGTGTTGGCATGCTGGAAATAGACCTTATGCTAACTTTTTTAAATGTTAATTTTACAAGGCCCCAATCCTAGACTTTTAGGCTTGTTACCAACTTGCTATAAAAAATGGCTGTGGGAAGGAGACCTTGATACCAGGTTTTTCTTGCTAAGTTCTATAGTTTGAGCTGGGGATAACAGCAAAGTCTGTTTTATTTAAGAATAAGCAACAGCAACAAAACAATGGAAATAAAACAGCCCACATCAGAATAAGGCATCTGTTGTGACCCGGGAAAATTATTCTTTCTGTCCCTGTTCCAAGTAGTGTGCAGCTTATAGTCCAGAGTGGAGGCCAAAAGCTGGAAACACTCCTGAAAGTCAACTGTCTTAACAAATGGCAATTTCAGAGGGTGAGTGGAGCTGAGAAACTACCTATGCACTTACTGACTTGAGATTTGGCTTCTCTTATTGACATGCTTGTGAACCTGATTCATCTTGACCTCAGCAATTAAGACCATCAAGGGATGTTGCCATCACTGCTCACATTATGGGATTAGCCCCAAGGTGTTTGAGGATTTGATTGACTAGGGCTGACTGCTTTCATTACATTGTGAAAAGGACTGAAAATGAGTAAGAACTACTAGCACAGAGTGTGTTGTTAAGGATTTTCAGTCTCGCAGAGGTTTATTTTGATAGTTCAAAGCTACTTTGATCTATCTGACTTCTAATCATTCCCAACACAGAGAACTTTAATTCCCTAGCTGATAAATATATACATACAAATGTTTACATACATATATATCCAACTACAACAGTTTAATACCCATGAATTAGAGTAAAAATGAAACCTTTCACTGTTCTAACTCAATGAATTGTAGAGAGCTAGGCATATTTGATCACAGAACTGTAAGGCTATCTTGTCTTTGAAAAGTTGAGCCAATGAAATCTTATTTAAATAATAATAATATAAGGCTTGGCTCAGCCATTCCGAAGTGTGGCAGACTGGGACTTAATGGGAAACTGTCTATAAAACTCTTTTTCTTTTACTTGGGCATATTTTAATTTTATCTGTCAAGGAATTCTTATTCTGTGTTTGTGAACTGGCACTCTGAATTAAACAATGTCTTTTGAATGGGCAAGTAATAACTATGTTTGAGAAAATGCATTATAGTTGCGTCTTTTTTTGCATAATTTTACACAACATGTTCTTATTTATACATTTGTGTTGTGTATTATGAGGCATTCCATAAAGATTTTAGTTAATATTGCTTAGATTTGCAGTAAGGCTTTATCAGCAGTCACAAATTAATTCATCTCATCGACTTCACTGCATAGCAGTCCAGCATCAGGAAAAGGCACCTATTCTTTAGAAGTAATTCAAATATTAGTATTATATTCTTCATACTTATCTGTCATCATCTATTATCACCTCTGTATCTATAGTGCTTTGTGAAAACTTCCTTGGCCTCCAGATGTTTGCTAGGCTGAGTGCTTAAGAAATAATGAACTGCTTTAAAAATAGTTTTGAGATGATTTATTGTAATATTCACATAACGTGGCAACAGACCAGAGGAAGAAAGGAAATTAAGTGATTAATTACATGCTGTTCAGAAGGGAAAGCTCTTATTTCCATCATTTAATTGTTGCTTTCGCAGTTTGAAAAAAGTTTTTAAACTGGATTTACACAAGGATACATTTCTGACTAGAGAAAGGTTTGATCATTCAGATATTTTATGCTCTTCTATCATGCTAAGTAGTACAGCGTTCATGGGTGTGGCATGCTCAGGCTGGGATTTGGGCATCTCTCTTGTAGTTTTAAATATCTGTGAAGTAGATATTGAAATCTTGAGTAGTCTTTCTAAATTTCCTGAATTCCCTGTCTAGCCAAAGGAGAGGCAGTAATTTCATTCTAAATTAAAAGTTTAAAACAGGTCAGATGACCAGCACCCTTCATAAGCCTATTTCTCTGCATTGGGAGCATTGTGCTGATTAAGTTAGATAACTTTTCTGCAAGTAATTTTGTCCAAATGTAGGCGAGATGATTGTTACTGCACCTGTAAACATAAGCATACCCTACCAATGCTAAGTCCATCACATATATTACAATCTATATCTCCTGACACATATTGGACAGGCAAAATGGAACTAGTAGTTTGATTCACATAATTTGTATATTTTTCATGAATTAATTAGGCCTGTGAAAACCAATATTGAAGCTGGAGAGAACTCCATTAAAGCAGAGGTACAGGAGAGTACAATGGGGAAAAGCACTTTGAAATCAAGCTGATTTCTTCTTGAAAAAACTTTTATTGTGACAAGGAGCCACTTTGAAGTCATCTGACGTGTGGTTCTGATTGCCAAATACTTTAGATAGACAAACTGCAATGAAAGTATGACAGAAAGGCTCGTTTTGACTTACTTGTATCTGTGTTATTTTCTTAGAAAATGGTACTGCCATTTTGTACATGTTCACTGTTACCTCTGAAGATTGTTAGGCATTGCAAGAACTGTGAGCCTGAATAAAAGTCCTCAAAAAACAGCATGCCAAAGTTCTAACACATTATTATTGCAATCTAACAGAAACAGAATGTTTTTGAGGTGTCAGCATGACTAAGGAAGACAAAATGTCATTGAGAAGAAGGATTAACATGAAACATCACACTGCTTGTCATAGTTTAGGGCTGGGCTGGCCACTAAATCCTGCACAGACGCTATTAACCCCTCTCCCCTCCCCAGAAGGGAAGAGAAGAGAGAAGAAGGGAGAGACACTTTATGGGTTAGAAAATAAAACTAATAGATTTAATAAAACAATAATACTAATACTACTGGATAATAATGTAAATAGTAAAATAATGAAATATATACAAATATGTGCAAATATATATACAAAACCAATATAAAATCCTCCTCTGATATGACAATTATGTCACCAGAGGCTCTGCAGATCAGGGCACTGGAAAAGTCCCAGACCGGACTCAGCAGCAGGTGGAAGCAGGATGCAGGAACACATGAATCAGGATCAGAGGCAGACAAACCAGCAGGGTTCTGCTTGGACTTTGGCCACTGCAGGATCGAGACGGAAAGAAAGGTCCGAGATGGAAGGGCTCCAAGATGGAAGAAGGGTTGAGACCCTCGTGATCCCTCAGCTTTATACCGAGTATGATGTATGTGGGATGGAATACCTAGTTGGTCAGTTTTGGGTCCACTTCCCCCACTGTAGGCACAGGCATAGCACCCATGCTGAGACAGTGGCCTTGATATTGTTTCTAGCAGTACACATTCTGGAAAAACATGCTGCTAGTTTCAGCAAGTTAGCCACTTGGAAGAGACTGAGCTGAAAAGTAAAATCACTAAATAGAAAGAATAGCTCTGTTTAGCTCAAACCAGGACAATGCTTTTACAAGTTCTGTAAAAGAACAGACCCTAGTTGGACCAAGACAAAGCTCTGAATCAATGCTTGCCATTAGATCCAAGATGAAAAGGGAGTAGAAAGCCAAAATACTTAACTTTCTAATGAAAAAAAAGGGGATTCTTAACCAATCAATTAGGATCTTGCACCCACATGGGAGTTTGGGTGGTCTCTATAGTTAATTGGATCTGGCTGCCTTAGAACTGGCAGGTGAGCGGCCAATTTACCTGCCCCATGTGTTATAGTCAGGACTGCCAGGAAACATTTTATTTGCCTCGGTATTCACCCTTGGACCTTTCTTGTGGAGGTTAAACTGTACTCTCTTCTTTTTCAAGTGAATCAAAGGTTTCTCTTTTAAAACCTGGTCTGAAATGTCACAGCTGCATTTTCAACAGTAGTTCAGATATTGTAGAACTCTGACAAGATAGACAGGGCAGAATTGATAATTTTAGTCCACTTTTCTTTCCTTCTCACTGACTCATCCCTCATCAGGTTACCTGGCCCAGGAGCATTTTCCTCATTTTCCTCTGAAACTGGTACACTACTTAAAAACATGAGTTGGGGCAAAGAAGAGAACGTGAGGGAACATTATCATCTGAGTTGGGTTCTTCACCTAAAAGAGAGGCATGAACTATTTTCCTAGCTTGAAGGATTCAGAGACGTTTTATGATGCAGATATCATGTAATCAGCATTAGTTAAGCACTTGATAGCACAGACATTAAGACAAATCAGGGAAACTCTAGACATATACAGAAGCAGGCTGCGGTATTTGTTGAAAAAATAGACAATAATATAGTTTTTAAGCATCTCTAGAGTTTAGCCGTTGCTGCTTAGCAGTTCTCAGGATCAGTAAGGGCCTAAATTCTGCCAAGTCTTTCTTAAGGCTCATAAGTCCTTTTTTGGATCTGGCCCTTAGCTTCATCCAGATTTCTTTCAAAACCAATGTATTTATAGCTGCCCATTGTGGCATACAACATACTGCATAAAAATCAAGTCACTCAGATGTGCATATGCTACATATTTCCCCACTTTGACTTGGAGAAGAGAGAGTAACACAAAGTTTACTACAAGTTTACTACAAATTTATGAAATCTGGGCAAAGTAGAGTTTATGTGATGTGCATGCAAGGCTCCTGATGCGTTTTTCCTTCCATATAGTTCAAAGGTCTTCTTTGAGTGAATTAATCTATTGCTTGTTCCTACAAAATTCTTCTCTGCAACTATTTTTTGAATTTAAAGGAATTACTTTTATATAAAGTTGAAGAATACTGACCTTAAAAATAGTAATATATTTTCATGTTTGTGATGTGGAACAGTTGGTTACTGTTGCTTTTTTACCTTTTATCATAATAAATTGTTTTATTTTGCCAATTCAAATATCCCTTGCAGTATTTGTACCCAGAAAGGTACAATATTACAACAGGTCATGGCGGAGAGAATGTTCAGAATTGACAGTGAGTCATTTATTCTGAGAAACCATACTTAACAAAATGTAAGTGTATACCTATCATAGATAATCAACATCATGTGAGTTTCAGATTTTCAGCTTTAAATACATTGTTCTTCCATCTATAAATTCCAGATAAATATTATGCCTATTAGATTTGTCATGAGACAAGAGGAATCTCATCCTTAATATAAAGCTTTTCTTCCCTGCTTCAAACCCCAGTAGAGCACATCCTTTAACTCAACTCATTTTTAACCTCAGCTTTAATAATATGGATTGCAAATAAAGATTAAAAATTACAACTTCATTTCACCTTTTTTTAAAATGAGATACTTCTTTTAAGATAACTGCCAGAATATTCTTAAGGCTCCCTCTGTATTTGGAATATGCTCTTTCTCTTGCATAGGCCAGACCCACAACTCCTAATTTTCTAAAGCACTCAAGCAAAACACAGCGGTTCACCTTCTGAAATGATCAGAGACTGAGAGGTGATCAGGATAATGACACTACAAATTTGGGATGCCATTAAACTATACAAAGAACTTAACACCACTTTGAAACAAATATGCAGATAAAATGCTGGAATGTATGTAAGGCCCAGATAAATTATTTGTGTAGCAGAAACTGCTGAAAATATCACCATACACTTGAATAAATATCAGATATTTGCCATCTAATTTCTGCCTTATTTAGTGCTTATTTGAGCCTCACAAGTATATAGCAATCTCTTTCAGCTGCATTACAGTCCATAGTAATTTATTCCAGAGAGCATTCTTATGGCACAACAAGTTTTTACAACCTCATAGAAATTCTGTTCTGTGCTCTTTTTTTAACACTCACCCCTCCCTGGTAACTAACTGTACAGCAGCCCACTCTCAGGAGGTCTTTTCACAGGCGAAATATAGACTTTGTAATTGCACTACAGCTCCACTTCCTTTGTACTTCTCAGATCTACATCTGAAAATTTTACTGAAGTAGTTATCAGCATCTTCAGTTGTACACTGAAGGAAGAAAATATCCATATTTGGATGGTCTGTTCATTTTTATTTTACTGACCTATGTCTTTCCTGGATGGATCGCACTAGTTTATAGGAGTTGTCTATAGGTTACTTCTAACACGTAACAACTGAGCACTGTTTTTTTTCTTAAATTATCTGTGAACCCATATTCAAAACCACTCATATGTTACCTGATGAAGCACTCCTTGAGATGAGTGCTAAAATGCTTATTTTAGAATACAGAGAGAACAAAGTTAGACCAAAGAAAAACACCTGTGAAAATTTTAACCTCATTTTTTTCCAAAAACTGTCCTATTTCTAAAACCAGTTAATATAGAAAGATTCTCTCCTACTCCCTCTTCCAAACCCCCTCTCCCTCCCCCTCAAAACCCAAAAATTGTGACGGCAACTGCTTCCAGGCAATTTATGAAGCTTCATGGAAACTTCCATGATGTACATTATTAAAAGGATTACTTCCTTGTAATCCCAGCACATCCCCACACACTGTTTCTCATAGAATCATACAATGATTTGGGTTGGAAGGGACTTTAAAGATCATCTAGTCCAACCCTCCTGCCTCTAGTCCAACCTCCCACCAGACCAGGTTGCCCAAAGCCCTGTCCAACCTGACCTTGAACACTTCCAGGGATAGAGCATCCACAGCTTCCCTGGGCAACCTGTGCCAGTGCCTCACCACCCTCACAGTAAAGAATTTCTTCCTAATATCTGGAAGATATTAGGGTAGTCTGAATCTACCCTCTTCCATTCCGTCTTGTCCTATCACTATGGTTGGCTTTCTACACAGGACATAGCTGACTTTCTGGGCTGCAAATGAACATTGTCAGCTCATGTTGAGCTGTTCATCAACCAACACCCCCAAGTCCTTCTCCTCAGGCCTGTTCTCAATCTGTTCTCCACCCAACCTCTGTTTGTGTTTGGGATTGCCCTGATCCAGGTGCACATCCTTCATGTATAAGTCTGAATCACAACATGTAGCAGCAAAATGACCCACCACAATCTGAAAAGATTTGCTTTCATGGGATGTTTGGACTACATGCCAAGAATGTTTAATCATGTTGTATATCCAGAATAAACACTGGCCTGTACCTTCATGATACAAGATAGAGGAGATGAAAAGTCTGCTGTAACCAAATGTACAGAGTTTAACAACAGCCTATCAGTAAATCATAAAACACAAACATTCATGAGTCATTCAGAACAATTATTTTTCAAAGAAATATTTGTGTAAAGTATTACATAGGACTTTTATTTATATATATTGATTTTATTTCTGCAGGCTATTTACAGATTCTCTTTCTCATGCTGGGGTGTGTTTGTTTAAACACCCATTTCTCAGTAAGATGTTTTAAATCAAAGTTTGCATCAAATCAAGATTCAGGTCGCACTATATAGCATATGTTTTACTGCATATTAAACTTATTTCTACTTCAGCAAGATTAAAGAAGACCAAGCACACTTTTATTTACAGGAGACATAAGTTCAAGAATTTGAAGACCATACTCAACTTAGTCACTACAGTACCTAAAATGGATTTCTGGGATTTCTAAATTCAGAACAGTGATTTAAACTAGATACTGCCAAAGGGTGCAGTTTCCGGCTCCATATACATTCAATGCATATTTAATAATCTTAATCAGATTTTGGTCACAATATCTACTGCTTTGTTAATAATTCAGTATTCAGTATTCAGTAAATCTATTAATCAGTGAATCAAAATATGATGGAGGGGGAGTATTAAAATTTGCAAAATAATTTTGTTTCT
This sequence comes from Mesitornis unicolor, assembly GCF_000695765.1. Lineage (NCBI taxonomy): Eukaryota > Metazoa > Chordata > Aves > Mesitornithiformes > Mesitornithidae > Mesitornis > Mesitornis unicolor. The sequence goes on along the minus strand of NW_010185002.1, from coordinate 54,156 downwards.
CTTGTTCTGTGGAATCTTATGAGTCAGATGGTCAGCTGATGAAAAAGAAGTTCCAGGGCACAATCCACATAATTCAAGACAGAATCCTTTGTTCTGTGATTCCTATTTTTTGCATAGCTGTGCAAAATACTTACTTACCTACTCTCTCACTGTAAACATAACCCACAGCTGTTTTGAATGACAGGATTGTCTTCTATTTTCATAACCAAACTGGAAAAATTAAGAAAAGAAGGTATTTGGTTTTATATTAGATGTTTTCTGTGATTTATGTTTACATGCGCTACTAAATATTTTAGGCTCCCACCTCTTTAAAAAATACAGTAAAACATAAAGTAAAATAAAAGCTTGGCCAATCTTCAAATGAAAATGCTATTTCAGAAAAAGTTAAATCACAAATTCGAAAAAGTTTGAACAAGGTATTCTGACATGAATTTTTTTTTCACTTTTTTAGATATTTTTTGAATATTTGTGCTTCTAAATATTACAAAGAAAAAAAACATGCTTAGCTTTGCTCCCAAAAATGTTAATGTTCTTCACTGACATGAAAGGGCCTGAGTACATAATTATATCCCCAGACTATGCCCAGATAGCCATATACATGCAGCCAAGATCACACAGAATGAAGACTGCACATGGGTGTCATTTGAGTTTGGGAGCATCACAGCAGAAGTCATAAATAAAAGGCAATAACACTCATTAACTGACTGCATCGTGCCTGCTCCTGAGTGCGTATATGTGCACAAAAAGACCAGAATGCTGGATTAAGCCCAAGTATATAATAAAGCAAAATCCTGGAAGATTTTGTGCTGTTTTTTTCTTCCTTTACTTTTTTTTTTTCCTTATTCATAGCTGTTCTGGATTTTTGTAAATCCATCATGCTTACATTCCAGGACTTCTTTCTGATTTTCATCGTTGTTCTGACCAAGCATCTTACAGTTTTTGTTAGAC
>NW_010185002.1:0-53177 GCF_000695765.1 Mesitornis unicolor | reverse complement strand
CAGCAGGAACATGCTAGACAAGAAGGTGGAATAAAAACAGGCATACAGAGAGGATCGAGCCAAAAACTCAAGGTTTAAAATCTTGGCTATAATGGAAAAAATATGTGATTCATTAAAGCTTTGGAGATTATGCTGGTAGTAGAAGCTTCAGTAGACAGGAAGGAGAAGCAGCACTGGGAGGCCAATTATGAGCAATGAAGTACTTAGAAAATCCACCCTGGTTAACCTCTCGCTTTGCTGTATATCAGAAACATTTTACTGCAGGTGATGGAGTGGTCTCACTGGAATCTTTGTGAGATCAGTGTGTTCTCTTCCATGTTACCTTCTGGATTTGCAAAACACATGTAAACCAAAAGCCCCGAAAAAATAAAATGCTCCATAAATTCTTTGCAAATAATTTTTTCAGAGAAATCCATTCATTTCTCAGCTACTGAGTATCTACAAATCTGGTATGACTGGCAAAAGTTCAGCTCTTTTTAAAGGAATTCATATTCCACTGGGAACTTCAAAATTAATTTAAGAATGCAAATTTCACCTTTAAGGATTGAAAATCATGGTCTAGTAGAATGATTGATCAAACCACTGGGCTTTAACTGGTTATTTTGAACGGACTGGAAAAGCAAGTTTTATAAACTCTCTGTCTTCAGAGCTAAATGGCTTCAATAATTTAAAAAGAACCATATAATTTTATTTTAATTATTTGCCAAAGATATGACTGTTGTAAGGAGAGGCTAATTGTGTGAGTCAGAATGATTACACTCTGGTATATTTACTGAGACGTGACTTTTCTCTCAATTAATAGTGCCTTTTCGAAAAAAAGTTGAAAAACAGTTGTACAGTAAGGATTTCACAATTTTTAAGCAATTGAGAGTGTCATTCTTACAGACACTACACCTGTCTGAGTTAGGAGTATAGTTGTAGAACAGCTGCTTTTGTCCTAAAGATGGACAAATTAATAAAAGAAAATAAAGTATTGAAATTCAAAATGTTTATGGCCAAATATACTCACTGAAACTGTGAAGGACCTTTTTCCCTTCAGACTTCAATCTGACTACAGTGCAGCAGATTAGCAGTCAGTGGGCTTGCTCCCAAGTGGCAGGATAGCACAATGTAGTAGAGGTATCTTAGAATATGATATCATTTCCATATTAGACCTAAAGCTAATTTCACTCAGAAAATGATCACATTTACCTTTGACTTCAACAGATGCTTTCTAGCTCTAACAGTTTTCTTGTGGATACACACCCAGCAGTCTAATAAACTACACAAATGCATTACTATCCTCAGCTGTTTGATGTCTTCCTACTTCAGACCAGATCAATAATTTATAAAGGAGTTCACTTAATTACAGATGGTAGGGTCGTGTTTCACATGTCAAATACCTCATAATTTAATTTAGAAGAAATCAGCAGTGCTGATGTCTGGGTAGTCAGGAAAAGGAACTGGGGTGCATGGCATGACGTGGCAGGAACTAGCACCATTCCTGTTGGTTTTTACTTGTTATGTGTTAAGTTTTTCTGTTAATTTTGCATGTCAGATCAGTAATTATGTGTCACGAAGGAACATAAGACTACTCATTTTCAGGATATGCATGATCACCAACAAGAACATGTCAGAGAAACAAAATGTGTTGACAGAGTCATGTCCTCGGAAGTCTAATTTCTAGTCACTATTCATCAAATCACATTAAATAGAGGCAAAAAACATAGCTGTTAATAGGAAAGTGTCTGTGTGTGTGCAGAGACATGTTTTTAAAGCATAAATGGAACTTGAAAAAAGATACATGATTGTTGTTACTGTGTAGTATAATGCTTATTTTGATATTGTTCATTTTAACATAAAAACAATTATCAGTGGAATGTTTCATTTATTGAAGACAGAACAGCAAAAACTGCATTCATAATGCAAATATTTATAGTATGATGTAGTATGGCATAATATGTTTCATTTCAATTGTACTTTAGAGTTCCTTCAAATCTCTGTCATGCTTTTACCAGAAAAATTTGGTCATTGTGAACCCTTCAGACAATTTTTAAAAACATTTTTATGTAAATGTCCATTATAAGGTTAAAAAAATTATATTTCTCTAGTTCCAAGCATGAAGCAACATTGCTGTTAATGCAAGTGGCAATATACTAAGCAAAAGGTAATGCAGGGAAAGTTTGAGAAGAAATATCTCAACGCAGCATGCAATGGCAGAGTCATTTGTACATATTTGCATTATCCAAATTGTTTGCAAATACTATGAAGCAGAGCTAAGCTTAATTTAATCATCCTTTAACTTTCCAGAAAGCTTACTGAACACCCAATTTAGCTTACTGAAGTTCTGCTTTCCATTCTCCATCTACTTCAAATGTAGATTTCCCAAACCAGACATATCAAAATGGATTCATCTCAAATTTAATGCTTGAAGAAACATAGTTTCACCTGATATTTGTTGTGACATAGATACCCAAGCTACCTGACCTGACTGAAACCCATCACTTCAATCAACTTCATTTACTTCAATGAAACAAAGGAGGAGCTCCAGCCTGGAGATCTCTGTGCTGCTTCGTACTGCAAAGACTGTTTTCTTGTTAGCTACTACCTTTGTAAGTTGCATGAGGCACTCAGCAAACAATGTCTGGAGGTGCACTTCCTGTTCCTCTTAGGACACCTTACAGATTTTATATGGTCACTCAGTGGAGAAATCTAAAAGGTAATCAAGGATTTGGGACACCCACTGCCTTCCCTGTCTGAGCTGGGTTCCAGGGAAAAGCCCCATTAAGAGGCCAAACCACTGAGGATCAACATGAAAAGTCTAAACATTGCCATCCCATGCTCGTTTGCACTCAAGAGAGGAAGAGGCGAGGAACCCTCCATCACTAACATAGGAGGCATCTAGAAACACAGCTAACAAAACGCTGGCCCTACAAGCATAGACTGTAGCACACCTGAGAAGCTCAGTGAGGGTCTTCCCGGAGCATCCTCCTCAAATTAAGCAACAAAATTCTGCATATGTGACATTTGGTAGGGTTGCAGCCCTTCTTTAGAAAACTTACTGCAGACTCAAGGACATGTAAATCTCTCAGTGTCCTTGGTTGTTTAACACTTGGTACAATTATTTTTCACTGCGCAGGGGGCAGGTCCTCATCTACTCAGCAAGGATGGCGTTGGAGTTGACTGTTGCTTCAATCTGATTCTTCTTTCAGACTTTTAACTAGCAATTAACTGAAATGTTTAAGTCTGATGTGTTCATCTGTTTGGTTTTGGCTTGTCTTTAATTTTCATCCCTTTCTTCTATCTAGATTAACCTGCAAAGTAATAATCATGTTTCAGATTTTCAGGTGTTGCTTTCTTTTCATGTCTCACATGACTGCTTGTATTTACTTCTTCTGTGTGTAGCAGCATTGATTCACTCTACTTCGGGTCCCACTATGGATCAGTATGACAGACCACCTTTCCTTGAAAAACCTGTCTGTGAATTGACAGACAGGAAAAAGGTGAGATGTTTACAGACTTACTGACATTTAAAACAGCAAACAGCGGCATGTGTAATTGTGTATCTAGCATATCATTATCCAGCCTAAAAATATCTTTCTTAAGGTTCATCTGTACCAAAGAATAAATATTTTCATTAACGTACACTTAACAAAACCATCAGACTAAAGGCCAAATCAGAGCCAAGAAATCACATTCTTGTAGTTACTAAACACACTATGAAGATGCTGTTTAAATTTGAAACACCTAACTCCTAAGTAAGAGTAAATTTAAGCTAATGAAAATTTCTTTTTATTCCCTACATTTTCAGAAATATTCTTACGTGAACAACCTTTAATCTTTTTAATACTCAGTAAGGGCAGAATCATCTTTCTGGGATGTTGCTTCCGCAGCCTCTGTGGTGCCTGTGTTTCATGATGGGATTGAAAATAATTCTGGTTCTGGTAAGATTGATTACCCACATGAAAGAGCTCTGATGCCTTCACACCTCACACTGGCAGCCATCAGTTCACCAGTATTGCAAGACTGGAGAGGGCTTTTTGTTTTGCTTCACTAAATGTTAACACTAAAGCACAAAATTAATTTCTTAAAGGCAAATACAAAAATCACGTGGCATGAGCAAACTATTGAGTAAACAGCCTTTTGCGAGCCTAATTTGGAAATAATACAGACTTTAAGGACTAATTCATGTGCCCATCGAATGTTTTAATGAATATAAGAAGCTGACATGTATGTCTATACATGATAGATTTATCTCTAACATAAACATGGGACTTCTAAAGGTTTTTACATAGATTATGTTTATATATAGGGACATATTTTGTTAGAAACAGTCTCCAAAAAGACCCTCTAGGCTCAACTGTAACAAAATTAATATAACAGACATATATATTTAGATACATTTCTTTAACATTGTGCTTTAATTTATATTAATTTCCACTGCTGAAAATTAATTAGTCACGGCTTTTAACTAAATAAATGAGTTGCTACTCATGATTTGCAAAAGTCTGGGCCACCCAAAATACTTACGCATGGCAATTAGAGATGGAAAAGATATGCTACTTAAATTAAATGTAATGTTAAATCAAATCCATCTTGACATAGGAAATGAACCATATATAAATAAGCTTTGAATTTAAGATTATTGGGAAACTCATGTGCTGCTACTCTGATATTTAATCTAGATATGTGTGCGTTCATGGAAATGTACTGTGAAAGAGAATACAAGATTGCCCATTTCTTTCACTTTTTATACATCCAAGTAAAAATTTTAATATGAACTGTACATTCATCAGTCAGGAGCGGTTTAGGCTCTTGACCCAATGGATGGTCTGGAAGAGCTCTCAGTATTATTTTCATCATTATTTTTAATGATCTTCATGATATTACTATTATCAAATCTGAGCTTCTCAAAAGAACTACATGGCAAAGCCAGTTTCTGAAAATCATGTTCTAGATCTAGATGTAGGAAAAGAATCAGAGGTGTATGCAAATTGGAAACAGTCACAAAGACCCAAAAGGTTTTCAAGAACCTTAGAAAACAATGCTGGTAATAGTAACTCCCTATAACTGGCTTCCTAGCACTATTACACGTGCTGATATACCTAGAAAATTGAAAGATAAACAGCCTGTTACCTATCTACTTGACAGTCTGCTTCACGGTACCATATCAGCTGCTCCACGGTCCACTGAGTTGTAGCTACAAATACACAACCTTATGGCCATAAATGAATGATTACAGATCAACTGATGCTGAAATGACTAGCTAAGTCAGTTTATTAACAAACTAGTGGTTTCTGACACATGACAGTTCCCTCATGATCGTGGCACTTTTCCTACTGTCACAATTACTGTGCTTTCAACTACTGTCAGTAATACTAATTATTCTCTTCCTATAGAAAAATTAATCATATTAATTACATGACAAAGGTGTGAAGCAGCACAAAGGAGTGATCCACACTTTGTTCTATCCAGTCACTCTTCACAATACAGTAATTAGTAAACATATTTCTTCTAAGCTCCTATCTACAGGGACAGTAATATATAGGGTTTCTATAGTCCTTCTATAGTCCTCCTATATATATATATTGCTCTGATTTTTAGCCTATTAGCCTATAATTCCTGTCAGGAAGTGTAAGGGCACTTTTAAGTCTTGGCTAGTTACTACTTGGCTAGTCAAGTTGCCTATTGTCTATGAAGAACAGTTCTTGGCATCAAACAAGTCAAGGTGCAGAACTGTTCAAGTTCTTATAAGAGGTACAGAATTGTGCAAGAACATATGCTGAAATAATTCAATGCATGACCAAGAATGTTACCTTGGAGCAGATTTTCAGTCAAATCTTAACAGGTGTAATAAATCTTTAACAAGCCCTAGAATTGAGGGTCAGGTCATTAATATTTAATGTATATTAAATAATTAATACAAATTCTGAATATATTCTCTCTATATGAGAAAGAAACCATTGGATAGAACAACCGTTATCAACAACCTGCTGCCAAGATATGAAGGTTTTTGTTGTATAAGCACTTGTGATCTCTGAAGTTTTGGATTAATTTCTGTCGCTTTTGAACCTGAAATTTCAAGTAGCTGGCAGCTGGAACGAATCTAACAGTTTTGCTTGTTTTACAACTGTCTCCCCCAGGCAAAATGCTTTAATATTGGCAAGACTCTACTTTACAAGATATATTACACTAAAATAAGTTTGGCAAGTTTTGTAAAGAGAAAAATAAAGACTCTTGCGAGAGACAAGAGGAAGAAAATCCATCATTAAAAGGAAAAAGGATATTGTATGTGATGGCAGGGAAGAATAGCCATGTATATATTACAGAACATAGATGCTAATATTATGCACTGGCAGTGTAGTTATCTGCAACAGACAGAAAGATGCCCTTAAAAGGAGTAAATAATTTCTTCCTAAAATGGACATTGAAAGTAGGCAGAGTAATACACTTCTACTTCCTATAGACAGTAAAGGTAGTCTAAGCAAGATGGCCAGATATAGATATTTACATTTTCTGCCATGCATGTGTGCAGTCTAATATGAGGAATTCCACCCACAGAATCCTATGAAGTTTGACACCTATTATCTAAACCAATAAAGATAGATACATTACATTGAATCATAGAATCATAGAATGGTTTTGGTTGGAAAGAACCTTAAATATCATCCAGTCCAATCCCCCTGCCAGACACCTCCCACCAGACCAGATTGCTCAAAGCCTTGTCCAACCTGGCCTTGAACACTTCCAAGGAGGGGGCATCCACAACTTCCCTGGGCAACCTGTTCCAGTATTTCACTGCCCTCACAGTAAATGATTTCTTTCTAATATCTAGTCTAAATCTACTTTCTTTCAGTTTAAAACCATTCCCCTAATTCTATCACTACCCGCTCTTGTAAAAAATCCCTTCCCATCTTCCCTGTAGGACACCTTCAGGAACTGGAAGGCTGCAAAACGGTCCCCTCAGAGCCTTCTCTTCTCTAGCCTGAACACAGAATCACAGAATCACAGAATCGCTCGGTTGGAAAAGACCTCCGAGATCATCACATCCAACCGCTCCTGTCTACCCCCTAAACCATATCCCTAAGTACCTCGTCTACCCGCCACAACAGCCCCAACTCTCTCAGCCGGTCCTCGTAGGGGAGGTGCTCCAGCCCTCTGATCATCTTCGTGGCCCTCCTTTGGACCCACTTCAACAGCTCAATTTCCTTCTTATGTTCAGGGCCCCAGAACTGGATGCAGTACTCCAGATGGGGTCTCACAAGAGCAGTGAAGAGGGGCAGAATCACCTTCCTTGCCCTGCTGGCCACACTTCTTTTGATGCAACCCGGGGTGTGGTTGGCTTTCTGGGCTGCAAGCACACATTGAAGGCTCATGTTGAGTTTTTCATTCACCAACACCCCCAAGTCCTCCTCGGTACTGCTCTTGAACCATTCTGCACCCAGTCTGTATTTGTGCTTGGGATTGCCCCTACCCAGGTGCAGGACCTTGCACTTGGCCTTGCTGAACGTCATGAGGTTGGCATGGGCCCACCCTCTTAGTCTGTCCAGGTCCCTCTGGATGTCATCCCTTCCTTCCAGTGTGCCAACTGTACCACCCAGTGTGGTGTCATCCGCAAACTTGCTGAGGGTGCACTCAATACTACTGTCCATGTCGCTGACAAAGATGTTAAACAGTACCAGTCTCAGTAACAATCGCTGGGGAACACCACTCGTCTCTGGTCTCCATTTGGACATTTAGCTATTGACTGCAATTCTCTGAGTGCAGCCATCCACCCTAATGCAACCTTATCCAGCGAGTGGTCCATCCATCAAATCCATGTTTCTCCAGTTTTGTGACCAGTATGTCATGTAGGACAGTGTTGAAAACTTTGCACAAGTCCAGGCAGACGATGTCAGCTACTCTTCCCTTATCCAACTAAGCCATAACTCTATCATGAAAGGTGAATGAAGTTGTTAAAAGTAGAAAAGCATGAGTATTTTAAGTGCTAGGACAGTTATACAGGCTCAAGGCAGATGGGAAAATCACTGTGTTTATTGTTCCATTAAAAAAATAAAAAAATAAAAAATCTAGTGACTTAAATTATGGAGACTGCTATTTTCAAAGGAGCTTCAAAGTTCCTTGTAGCTTCCTAGACTTTATGGAAGTGTTACAGGAAGGCATGTCTAATCCTTCCTTACCAAAATTGGAAATTGGTACCCTAGTCCTCTAGCATGGCATTTTCACGGAATCACAGAATCACAGATTAGGAGTTGGAAGGGACCTCAAAAGATCATCCAGTCCAACCCCTCTGCCAGAGCAGGATCACCTAGACTAGGTCACACAGGAACTTGTCCAGGCAGGTTTTGAATGTGTCCAGAGAAGGAGACTCCACAACCTCTCTGGGCAGCCTGTTCCAGTGCTCAAAGGAGCTTAAATCAGTACAGTAGCACAGAGCAGCAGCAGACTTTCCTAGTCAACATTCTACCACTGTTTTTTTAAGAGGCATTTCCTAGAAAAATTGCCTTTGCACAAAGCCTGAATGAAAGCTTACTCCAATCTGTTGTGTAGGGGCATTCATAACTTTGGAGTTTCAGTTTCAAAAAGGTGAAGGACTTGATTTCTCTAAGTATATTTCTTCACATAAATGAAATACTTTTCAACACAAAAGACTTTTAGGCACAGACTCAATAGGGTGTTTTACTCTTAGCATTGCTATCATGAATTTCAATGCCTAAAATACATCCTTACAGAAAATGTCAAAGGATTTAGGACTGTAAGCACACTGCTGGCCTCTAGCCCTCATATGTTTCATTACGTTTGTAACATATAAAATACTTTAAGTACATTCACCATAAAGGTTAACCTACCTAATTTGAAAGGGAAGCAAGACTGCAAATCCTCCTGATAATACTTCAGGAAGGGTCAGCTTCCTGAAAGCCCTCACATCTCTGAGACTGGTGCAATCTAGTACTCTTTGAAAGCAAAATATTTACTCTTTCAGAGTGGTGATTAAGCCCAAGATACTGCTGCCAGAATTTTGCATTATTTAGAAAGATTTTACTTCAAGGGCAGGATTTTTTTTAATGTGATTTCCCACCAATGGGAGAAATCTCAGCAGGGGACAAGGAAGACAATACCTCCAGGAATGTGATTTCTTGAAAAGAGTGACTTGTAGTAAGGTTAGGCAAACCAAGAGCTGCATTGGAAATCCTAAAACTTAAGGCATCTGAGTCTTTCTCTTTCCTTCTACCCTTCACTCAAATTTCCAATGGCAAATGCTACAGATATCTAGCTTGCATCTTACAGTTAATATTCAGGGGGTGGAGAGAAGGAAATCCATTCACAAGGCTACAGATCAAAGCTTGAAATTTCATGACATACAGTTATATTATCAGAGATCGCTGACTCAACTTTTAAAGCATGCAGACAGTCCGTGGGCTTTCTGGCTCTCACTTATATACATATTTCTAAGTGAGTGAAGTCAATCCTTGGAGATTTCTCATGAGTCATTCCCCATCTAAATATTGTTCCTTGGTACTAGGCTGATTCATAAACAGAGATTTAAGACTTCATTTTCTTAATGTTGATCTATGCCTAGGCCTTTAGTTTAAAAAGGTTGATTTCAATCAGTGCATAAAAGCCTTACTAAATTATTAGAATCCGTTTTGCCTCACAGCTGTAACTGCTGGCCAAACTAATCTATAGATTACTCAAAAGAACTTTGAATCACCACCTGATTGGTTTTGCTTAGTATGATTTTAAAACTGCTTTTATAAGAATAGATCTGTGTGGACATACATAACTGATAAAAGATGAAAAAAAAGAAGAGTTTTACTGAGGTAAAACTTCAGGTTTAAAACTAAGGTAAAACCTTAAGGTTTGAGGTTCCATGTGAACGTAAGGGAAAACTTTTTCACTGTGAGGGTGACAAAGCACTGGAACAGGCTGCCCAGAGAGGTTGTGGAGTCTCCTTCTCTGGAAACCTGCCTGGACAAGTTCCTGTGTGACCTAGTCTAGGTGATGCTGCTCTGGCAGGGGGGTTGGACTGGATGATCTTTCGAGGTTCCTTCCAACTCCTAAAATTCTGAGATTCTATGGTTCTGTAAGGGACTAATATTGCATCTAATGTTCCAGGACTTTCCTGAAACTATTGCCATCAAAATTCTGTAACATCAAGATATTCCTTTAGCATGCGCTTACTCCCATTATGATTATATGTAAAGTTACATTATTTTTTCAAACCTCATTTTTTATCAGTTCTAGGAAAAATTTCACGTGCAGAATGGAATTACCTATAGACATGTATTTTTAGAATAGCTATGCACAGTAATGTTATATAAATCTCAGTTAAATTAAATATTACTTCTAGTTTCATACTGGGCACTTGCAGATGTTCTACAGATAGGATATGCAGATGTATGATTTGAAAGATCATCCTACACTTATGGCTTTCACCGTCATTGCTTTTTTTGTTCTGCTGAATTCAGAAAAATCTTGCTGACATCCCATAAAACAGCAGGACACCTAAAATTATGGTGCGTTTTATTCATAGGGCTATTAGGATGGAAATAGACCTTATTCCCTCTGTGCTTCATACCATAAACCTGCATTTGGGAATCCCTGGCTGTTGCAGACTGTTCCTAAAAGGTCCATAAAAGGTCACTAAGAAGCAAGTTCAGCGTCAATATATTTACATCTGCATTAGAAGAAAGAAAGTGTAGGGGCCTACAAATGTAATGCAGCTAAACCCCAGAGTTCTAGTCCACATGCTCACTATTTTTAATGGTATGTAAATGGATGGTAACTGAGGAAAGAAAACCCAGAGAGAGCTGTCAGAATGAGGACTGGTACAAGAAAATGTTCAGGCCAACAAGGACCAATGGCCAGATCCATGAAAGGACAGATGAAAGGATTGTGTATCTAAGTAATGTACCTCTGTGTGGGTAGAAATACTTGACCTGACAGGGAAAATTAGCCCATGAAGGACTAAGTTACCTCTGCCAGAGTTCTTATTCATGAACTGTGCTACACTGTACCATGTACTACAGACACAACGTAAGTCTGCATGCCACCTGTCTAAAGTAAAATGCATCTCAGTTAACAGCAAGATTTCAGCTCTGTCATTCTGTTTGCTCATTCTTAGCTTTCCTAGGAAGACAAATAGTGCAAGCTTAGATTATTTTTTTTTTAACAAAATGGCTTGCAAAGCTTTCAACAAAGTTTTGGCAGATCATTAAGGCTGCTATTAACCAGCAGAGCTTCTTGGTTTGAAAAAATTATTTGCTGCTTTCCAAAAGTACTCTCTTTTTTTGCTAGAGTTCTTTTGAGCTATGTACCTCATGTCCAGTTGAGTATATCAAAGCCAAAGATTTCAAAGGAGATAGCAATGTCCCTGCACTCTGCAGGTTCTATTTACTAAATAAGGAACAAAGAACCGAGGAAGCTTTGCCAAAACCGGCTCTGTCTGGGTTCTGATCCCAATTGAATTCACGAAATTTAAGAAAACTCCTTCAGCTCTGGAGACAAAATCTTGAAGCATCAATGTGAGATACTGGTTCTAATTTCAAATGAAAAATGTGATCGACATGGAAGATTACAGATACTGAGTTCAGAATCAAGAAGTCCATAAAGCAGTTTTTGGACAAAATGCACAATGACTGCTTTGAAGTCCAGCCTAAAGCATTAACCCAAAACTGAAGGAAAGATGCAACATTTATTATTCTACAAATTTTGAGGGACTTGAATTTGGTATAAGAAGGTGCAGATTCTGCAAAGCACTGTTATCTTTATAAGATAACTGCCTTCTGTTATCTTTTTAGAGTATGACTGTGGTGCTGACAGGATATGTAAGTTATTAGAAATAATATTTTCTTATTATTCAGCAACATGGTTGGAATTCCTAGGTTGGGTAGACATTTATAAAGTAGCTGCACGTAGGATGATTTTGGATAGAAAAAACATAAGAGATTTTATCCAATATGTTGCCTAAACTGGGGCTGAATTGGAATTTAGAAGTGTTCATCCATGCATTAAATTCTCTAACACCACAGGTACTCTTTTTTTATCCAGTAAAATTCCCTGAAGTTCTTCCCTAAAGACTGTCTCAGGCAGTCCAGCAACTGTATCATGCCCAAGAACTCACAAAGTGTCCTGTTTAGATCCTCTCATTTCTAACCCCTGAAAGGTGCAAATCAGTAAGGAAAATTAGAGTTCCCCCCACCTTTTTACAAACATCTGATCTGAAAAAAAAACCCCAAACCAAAACCCATTAAGTATAGCAATGCTTCTAGACAACTTTCCAGTCGTTAGAGTAACTCTTTCCAGATGCAGAAGGCTCAAGTTCAACAACCTCTGGTATGAGAGTACCAGAGTTACAGTTCGTAGAATCATTTAGGTTGGAAATTACTTTTTAGTTCATCATGTCCAACTGCAAACCCAACATTGCCAAGTCCAGCAGTACACCGTGTCCCTAAGCACCACGTCTTCATGTCTCCAGGCATGGTGACTCAGCCACTTCCCTGGACAGCTTGTTCCAACACTTGACAACCTTTTTAGAGAAGTTTTTCTTAATATCAAATCTAAACCTCCCTTGGTGCAACTTGAGGCCATTTCCTGTCATTCTATCACTTGTTACTTGGGAGAAGAGATCAACACCAGCCTTGCCACAACCTCCTTTCATGTAGCTGTAGAGGGCAATAAGGTCTCCCTTCACCCTTCTTTTCACCACACTAAACAATCCCAGTTCCCTCAGTCTCTCCTCATAAGACTTGTGCTCCAGACACTTCACCAGCTTCATTGCTCTTCTTTGGACTTCATTGCTTTTCTTTCCCAAGTCCTAGACATGGGAAGTACCAGAAAGGTGACTCTGTTCTGATGTGGAGGCATCTTTCCCTTTTCTATTGAACCTCCTACCCTGTGAGTAGCAGAAGTAAAGATTTGTTGGCCCACTTATAAGAAGTGAGTGGGATCTTTGTTTTCTAGGAAGGGAGCAGAACAGTACTGCACCAGAGAGGGGAAACATGAGTTCTGCTCCTGTTAAACAGACCATTTTTGTGTACTTCATATTAATAAAATACAGGATAAGGTTAATAGATATTTCCCTAGCTATAAGTAGGACCACTGCTTTCATGGAATGCTAAGATGTAAAGTATTTCTCCTCATATGATTCGAAGCCTTTCATATCCTGCAGTTCCACTCATGCTGTGTAGAAGCGCAGAGCACACAGTGATTTTCCTGCTCATTTTGTAAAAGAGCAGTTATGCTGACCATTTGTTACTTTGTTTGATTTGAGAACTCTTTTGTCCCTTGGATGCAACGCAGAGGGAAATGTGAACAAAATCTGAAACACCTCATCAAAAAAGTGCACCCAGATGCATAGCTCCAAAAAATACAGTAAATGCTTAGACCATCTAATTTAGCTGCTCTATTTGCTGCTGCCTGCTCAGTTACCCATCCTTCTGGAAATGTGAAAGGGCTTCTTTTTCTTCTTTATATTCCCCTACTTCATGGGCTGAAGTATGACCGACAGTTATCTGGGGATGGTTCTGTGTATTACATCCCCTTTCTGTTTCTCGCTATTCCTTATAGCTATACATAACTGAAGAAGATAAAACACTGAGTCATTAAAAGCAGATCCTATCAGCCATTTCTTACCTAAGCAGCAGTCCTTGTGTGTGTGTTGTACCATGCATCACAAAAGCTGTATTTGATTAAAGTAGGATCACTGCTTGTGGGAGAAATTGTTTCCAGATACTATAATTATTTAGACTGCTTTCCCAAAGAAACAAGGTTTAAACAACCATCTCATTTTAATGTGTGTGGGTGCCTACACTTTCTACATACTTCTGTCCAACTTCAGCCCAATCTGACACTGTGGGCAAGGTGTCACAGGTCATGCAAGTTTCATGAGCAAAGATAAATGTATAGAAAAGCACTATGTGTACACTGGCAGAAAAAAGAGGTGCAGCTGGAGGTGTCTCCTATCCTACATTGATCACAGATCTCAAGCCCACCAAAAAGGTTAATACCTGAGTGCTGATAGTATTAGACAACCAAAAAGCCAACAACTGCAGATAAATAAATAACAAGCTAAACTTCAGCAATTCTAATGCACATGTAAAAGCTTCTTAATCTTTTTTTTTTCTAAACTCCTGTATGAACTAAGGAAATGAAATACTACATCATTACCATTAATGTAGTCCTTGGCTAACATTGGCATTAGCAGTATCTAAAGAGGCAAGAGGAGTAGTATAGCTAATAGAATCACAGAATCACAGAATATTAGGAGTTGGAAGGGACCTCGAAAGATCATCCAGTCCAACCCCCCTGCCAGAGCAGCATCACCTAGACTAGGTCACACAGGAATGCGTCCAGGCAGGTTTTGAATGTCTCCAGAGAAGGAGACTCCACAACCTCCCTGGGCAGCCTGGTCCAGTGCTCTGTCACCCTAACAGTAAAAAAGTTTTTCCTCATGTTCAGGTTGAACCTCCTATTCTCCAGCTTGCTCCCATTGCTCCTTGTCCTGTCATTTGATGTCAGAGAGAAGAGCCTGGCCCCTTCCTCCTGACACTTGCCCTTTACAAATTTATAAATGTGAATGAGGTCACCCCTCAGTCTCCTCTTCTCCAAGCTAAAGAGACCCAGCTCCCTCAGCTGCTCCTCATAAGGGAGCACTCCCTCAGTTGTCTTTGTGGCTTTGCACTGATCAAGCAATTCCCTGTCCTTCTTGAACTGAGGGGCCCAGAACTGAACACAGTATTCCAAATGTGGTCTCACCAGGGCAGAGTAGAGGGGAAGGAGAACCTCTCTTGACCTACTAACCACATCCCTTCTGATACACCCCAGGATGCCATTGGTCTTCTTGGCCGCAAGGGCACATTGCTGGCTCATGGTCATCCTGCTGTCCACCAACACCCCCAGGTCCTTTTCTGCCTGGCAGCTTTCCAGTCACTCATCTCCAAGCCTGTAGCGCTGCATAGGGTTACTGCGACCGAAGTACAGGACCCAGCACTTGGCCTTGTTGAAGCTCATGCAATTGGCCTCAGCCCATTGATTCAGCCTATCCAGGTCTCTCTGCAGCGCCTCCCTACCCTCAGGCAGATCAACACTCCCTCCCAACTTAGTGTTTAATAGTTTTAAAATACGTCTTATTTTCCTGATCTAGACAAAACTTAAATAAATTCTATTCTACCCTATAGAGGGGCTAGCACAACACCTTCTGACCTATAGCAGTCCTTAAGGAGGTCATTTTCAACCAAACTGAATCAAGTAGTAATGAGATGTATTTTCTCCCGGTGTTTAGGCTCCTTTGGATTATTAGTATCTTGAATGACAATACCGTCTATTTCTACGTTGAAATATATAAATATTTTGCACCAAAAACACTCTGTTTGGCAGATCTTTTAACTATGAGTCAGCCAGACTATTGTAGCTTTACATTAATAGTGTCTGTCAGGGCTGCCTGTTTGGAAAGACTGCCATTATGAGAAATGAAATGCAAGTTTCTCAGCTGGTGAAAATCAGCAGAGAACCCTGAGATCTCAGAGAGCTATACACAATTTAAGTTGTAGTTCCAGTCCTCAGCAAATCCCAAATAATCTCCCTCTTCAATACAAGTGCCAGAACTTCAGACTCCATCAATCAAATCAGTATTGGTATACGCAGTATTGGAGCTCAGAAGCAGCTGATAGAGCCCAGTATATCACAGCAGCAGTTTCACAATTAGCCTAGAACATCAGTAGGTGAGGTAAAATAAGTATCCAGCTTGTCTCCAGACTTCTCAAACTTGCATACAGTAAACCATTTGTGATTTCTTCACTCCTGTTGAAACCTATTCAGTTGCCTATTCAGACCGAAAGACATACTTCTGCTCTATCAATAAAGACAGCAGACCCTGAGAAATTATATGGGTGACCAATTGTAGGTACCTATTCTAGATGAAAGGTTTTCTCCTTTCAGTGAACTGCTTATCAAATGCCCATCACCTGCTATGGAAGGTGAGACACTTACATCACATGTGGTCATCTCCACTATAGACACTTGCACATAGGTGTCTGAGTATGAACTACCCTTTTCCCACCAAGTCAAAATATGTGCTTGGTGTGGTAACAGAAGTGAGAAGCTCCTGTTGTAAAGAGAAAGCTTTCACTGTGTCTATGGCATGCATGAATAGAGAACTGCAAGAGAAGACTCAAATGTTTGGTAGGACAAGGTTGGCAGTGAAAAAACAGCCAGACTATGGTTGCCAACAACAGAGGGTTTCTTGGTGCCCTCTGGAAACCTTTGAGGAAATATGAAATGTTGGAGGTGTACACAGAAGAGAAGCAAGAACTACCACTTAGCAGAATATCAATGGAGTTCTGCCATGGGGAAGCAGAAACAGGCAAGTGAGCAGTCGTTAAATCTGGTTACACTGACATGCATGAGTTAATGAGGACATAAGGTAAAAAATTGCATGGGTGTGTTTTATGTAGTAGCGATGGAGCTGGAAAAAAGAGTGTTAAGTTATGCACAAGATAAAGCAACAATGGTATACGGCAGTCCACTGCCAGGAATCTTCCCCTGTTCTGTCATTTCTGGATGTTGTACTGGAAGAATTAAAATTACTGTAGTGACAGGCTGCAGGCAGCCTGTGCAAGCAAGAGAAAAAATGAGTCTGTTACTCCTCACATAGCAAGATGGGATTTCATGTTAGCACCAATGTTCATGCAGTAGTATAAAAACACACAGTGCTCTCCAAAGTGCTATGACCTGTCACAGATGCAGAGAGCTCAAAACCTAGCACAGAAATAGAACATCCAGCTAGGATATGCTGTGCAAAAGTTACTGCTGGGGCTAATACTGGAAATAAATGAGTTTAAAGGAAGAATGTGTGAAAAAGATGAGGGAGTCAGAACTATGATGTTATTAGGTTATTACAACTGACTTCATAGCACAGGCAATAAAACAAGCGATAGCAGCAAAAGCATTGTTAAGGAAAGGAATTAGACATAGAACAGGAAGAGAAACAGTGATATAGGACCAAGTTAAGTGCTTCTTAATTCAGATGTAGCACAGAGATGTGGGGATTTCTATGTATCAGTGGATGTATATTAGGTAAGACTGGATATGGATTGCATTATCTGTTCTTTTGCTTCCTAGTCTGACCAGAAAGACAGGTGAAAGAAGGCATGAGGGAATTTTAATGAGAAGCTCCTCCATGAAAACCGCAACTACCTTCCTAGCAAGTGATAAGTCAAAGACTAAGGATCGTGAAATATCTATATATTCATGTAACATAATTGCCCTTATACTACAAGAAAGGTGTTAGAAAATGAGCCTGTATGACCATCATGATGCATATGTCTCACATCTTGTTCTTGAAAGGTTGTTCTACAAGATTTAAATATAGTCTTACTTGACTGTTCTTTTGAGGTGTGATTCCAACAATACAATTATAGTTGTCTCTATTTTAGTCTTAACAATTTTGTTATACTGCAAATATTATTGCACTATAAAAATGAGTCGCTAGTGCACAGATCCTACACAACTCAAAGTACCTGACTGCTATCAGATCAATCATGCTACTGTGTGTGTGGTCTTTTTTTTTCCAGGCATTATTCATCTGTCATGAACTTATCTGTCAAGATATTTTGATAAGGCAAAACTATCATCAATGCTTTTCAGGCATGTCTTGTTTTATGTGGATCAATTTGCATTCTGAGCAAGTGTCAGATGAAGATTCATGCATTCATATTTCAAAAGGCATAAACTGTATGTTAAACAGGCTTAAACTTTTCTGATAGCAAGCTACTTTATTTTGGTCATTGTTACCCATAGCAGATGCTAGAACATAAGTTGTGAAAACTTTACAGTCTAAACAATCAGGTTGTTTTGCTAAATTGCATGTAAGAGTCTGAAAACAGGATGAAGATGAGGTTTTTTAAAGGCAGAAAGCAGGAATAATGAATATAAAGTGATTCACTGGAAAGGAAAAAAGTGTTTGCTCACAAATAGAGGCAGCTACCTGTTAAAGATGGACAGCTGACACAAATATTTCAAAACTGCAGTTTCCTCAACTGAGCATTTGATATTAGAATGAGAATTAGTAGGCTAGATCACATTATGTCAGATTTATACTTTTTAAGCAAAATAAACCCAAAAACAAAAACAGGGTAGAAGAGTATTTTGTGTGGAGTTAAGCAATAGCATGCCATTGTGGCAACAATGCTGATCTCTGATATTGTCTCATATTAGCATATCTGACCCAATAGACGTCAACTGTGAACAAAGACAAAGAGCAAGATCATGCTTTAAGAGGGTAACTCTAGAATGTAAGCAAAAGGCACAGGTTATTAAAAAATAATTAAAAATACAGCTCCCACAGTGCACTTTATTAAAATTCCTCCCCACTCCAAGCCTCTCCCCAAACTGGAATAATTCTGACATGAGCCGTTTTAAGGCCATATATGGAGCTCTGAAGATAGATTCTCAGATCCTGTCTCTGAGCCATGAACAAGGGTAGTTTATCTTAAATAGATTACCTTAAATTTTATCTTAAATGGTTTGTACCCAGAGACATTAGCAAGGACAGTTCAGCAGCTCATTTACAGAATGAAATCCAAAATTGGTGCCCATTTACTTTAGTATACCAGGCTGAAAACTGTGGTATGTTAGCTCTTGCTTCAAAATAGGCTTATCCAACCCTGTAAGAAAAGTGGTAAGATGGCTGAATACAGAACTGTACTAGTCATTCTGATTTGTGAACATGGAAACAGCAGTCCTTGTGATCTCTCCGAGAGACTAAATAAATGATTCAGACTCCTTAAGGTCTGTACACAACTGGTAAGAATACAACCCTGCAAGACCTGTGTTCAGCAACAATCATAACCTGTGTGAAGACGTTCTGGCCTATCTTAAAATAGAAATATAAATAAACAAATAAACAGAGAACAATGATTTGTTTGGAATTAAGAGAAAAACATTTTTTTTTAAATCAAGAGCTAAACTAAATGTTAAACTCTTTTCCCAAAGGTATTTCTGCCCCTGGTGTCCTGCTGAAGCCACCTACACAATTCTGTAATTCCCATTCTCCCTCTTTTTATGTTCTGTCCCTGAGGGAGTCTCTGCAAGCCATTAGCCAGCAGCTCAACTCAAACTTGCAAATGTTAGACGTGCTGAGAGGGCAAGGGTGGGAGGAAGGAAAACAGAAGGAAAACAGCCACATGAAGGATGCTTCATCACAATAACACCTGCCAGCCTTTCTCCTAAGGACTAAGCAGTTTTTTTCCTCCACCTTTCAAATGCCACTGCATACACCCGGAAACCATCCAAATCTTTCATACCTTAAAATAGCAGGTGTGTTATCCCTAGCTATTTAATGTGCTCTGTGCCACCCAGCTAGCCTCTAGAAGGGGTCCCTCCCTGTACAGACTGCAGCGACCCTCTTCTCTCGGACCCTGACTCTGATCTGGAAAGGTTTCTGGGGGACCACAACCATGTAGCACAGCTCAGATAGCCTTGCTGGATCTCAGGCAACCTCACCAGCAATGAGCTGGATGAGAAGCAGTTATTCTGGCCCAGTGACTGTGTTTGGGGTCAGATGTGATCCACTGACAGCCCAGTAAGCCTGCAGTGTCAAGGCAGACCTGAGGCCAAACTCAAGAGCTGAACCCCCTCGTTTGGGTGAGCATCAAAGAGGCAGGAGGCCGGGTGCTGCACAACTGGTCCCTGCTCATGCCATGTTGCCTTGGCTTAAAAGCATCTCCCAAGGGACAGAAAGGGCATGCCACCATATCTACTCTGTCCCACAATGGCTCACTCCAGCGAGGACCTGACCCTGCACTCAGTCCACTCAATTCCCTACCTCTGCCAGCAATAATCCTAGGAGGAGGATGTGCTCTGGACCCTGACACTGATTCCCTGGAGACATAAATCCTCTTTCTTTTTGGCTAGCTACCAAGACAACACAGGGTGAAACATCTGCCTACAAATCACAACAGCAGCATGTGCCATTGATGTTGTCTCTGGGGAGAGGAGGTGGGAGGCAGAGACAGAGAGAAAGATCATCACAACACTATTAGAAAACTGTTACTTTTTTATTTTGCTCGTCCTTAACTCTTTCATATTCCGAGAGAGAATATGTATGTGTGTTTGCATAAAGATACGTAGCTCCTTCTTTTACTGTTGGTAAAAGGGAACATTACAGATATTGCACGACATCGTCAGCTATGCATCCTTCTGCTGGCAAGGGATTGGGATGATTTTTAAATTTAAAAAATGAGTTAAAAGCCTGGCACCCATTACAAGCCACCTGTTAAAATTAGAGAGTTCCTGCCATTTGCCACACTAAGACTGGTATTTCATCATATGCAATATAATTATTGTCCTAGTTACACTGGATGCATAAGAAATAATTCAATAGAGATTAAGGGGGAAATTAAACTGTCCTACCATCTCCGCAATAGAAAATGGACAAGATCTCTTGAGAACTGCTACTAGACTGAAAAAGCATTTAGGAAAAGTTACAGATAAAATTCCAGGGCTACTGATCACTATAATCCTAACAAAAATGAGAAAATAAAAATGGATTTTATTTAAATGCACCAAAATTAAAAACAATTACCCCTTCACCTCTAATGATTATATAGAAAATATAATGTAAATTATCAGCTTTTAAAATTTTTTAAATATTTGAAAAATTTCATATCCCCTGATTTGGAAACGGGGAAATTCAAATAGCACCTGCTCATGCTGCACTTAATTCCAGTGTTAAAAAGACAACCAAACAAACAAAAACCTTCCAGCAGATCAGGATCAACCTCTGCTACAATGAAAGCCAGTCTATAAATAGTCATGGTAGTCCAAACTTTTAAAATTATTGCCCATTAGTAGTATTGCTGCTTTCTAGATATCAATTGATTACTGGCCACTTAACTCAGTTGCAGGCTGTCTAAAGTACTCTTTTGATAAGTAATTCATTTAATGACTAGGAAGATGATCAGACAAGCCAAACAGACTGCATTACTACACTGCTAATAACCCAGTCCTTCTATGAAAAAAAAAAGCTAAAAAAGACAAAAAGACAGAAGTAAAGAAGGATCTAGTTGAGGATGTCCTTGCTCACTGCAAGGGGGTTGCAGTAGATGAACTCTAAAGGTCCCTTCCAACTAAAAAATCAAAGCATTTGTGATTCTGGGAAAGGACAGGGAAGGGAAGGGAAGGGAAGGGAAGGGCAATGTAGAAATTTCCCTATGACTCTTATTTCTTCTTATTTGGCTTCTGGACAGAAAAAGCAAACTGGATGACTTCTTTTCCAAAGTCTCTTTTTAGAGAACCTAATTTTATAGAGGTTATGTTACTAAACTAACTATTAACAATTAAAACCATGAAATTAACTGAACACAACTGAATATTTAAAAACTGAAAATAACCACCATGAAGACTGGGTTTCTTCAGTTTTTTTCTTGCTTTATACTAGGCATTGACTTGAGTCAAATTATTTTATGCTTAGGCTTTATGGATAAAATGCTCATCTGCCTTTCTGTGTTCTCCTGATGAGCAGCTTCACTTTAGCATCTAGTTGCTTGTCTCAGCAGTATCCTATATGGGAAGAGTGATGTGGAACATTAATGGCAGATGGTGGCCCCAGAAAGATAATTGTACTTAATTAAATGTTCTCATTAGGCTTAAAGGTAGATTTAGAGCACTTATATATGTTAAAATATGGCAGCAAAATTCTAAAGATAAAGGCTTGATAAACTCTGCCTCCATGCCTTGAAATATCTCTGAATGGAAAGCATGATCATCCCAATGGGAGCATACACTCAAGATAACAATTGTTATCTCCAGATTAAAGCCTGACAAAAACTCCAGGTCTCACAACCATTGCACAATCCAGAAGACTGAGAATATTCTTTCTCCACTAGGCTGGGGAAACAGCTGAATCTTCATTTAGCAGAAGTTTTGGTATCACATTTTTCACCTTTGCAAAGAGATTCTTTAGGGACAGTTGCATAGGAAGGTAGTTATCTCAAAATTCTCCTCATTTCTCGTTGTAGAATACACAGAACAAGAAGAAAGGAATACAGCTTCATAGAGAGTTGACTCCTGCCACTCTTAGAGGCTGCACAGTTTGTTTCTTGTTTAACATTAACACTATCAAGGTCATCAAGGTGGTGATGGAAAAGGCAGAAAGTTTATTGCTTGCTGCAAACAAAGCTTTAATATACAATCAGATCTTCTTAAAATAAATAAAAACGGGAGTGAGTTAGGATAGGTCACAGTGACCAGGTTGCCTGGCTTCTTTGCTTTTTGTGCAACTTCGATCAAGCTACTTGTCCTTCTCTATTCACCCAACATTTCATCCATCCATAAAGTGCATTACAGCTGCAGGTAATAGAAAGCAACTACAGCAATCACTTGTTAACAAGTTGGATTTGACTTTTTAAAATGTATACACCAGCCCTTGAGAGTCCTGCCAGTAACCAGATTAGTAACTTCACAATCCCAGAGCAGCATCCAAAATGTATGATTTTGCTTAACTGATTTCTGCAGAAGTAGGAATGTACAGTAATGACTTCATCTAAGAAAAAACATGTCCTCAATTTCCTTATAAGCCTTACCAAAAGTGGTTTGTTTTCTCATAGCAAGTCCTGGAGTTCCACATATATGGGCTATTTCTGGGTAACAGTAGAAATATCTTCACGAATAAACAAACATCTTTATCCTCAGAAAGGAATGATTTGAGGGAAAAATATGCTACACACATTGGAGAGAGCCTTCTGATTGCTGTTTTTAGTTTGTGAAAGCATGGTTTTGCAGGCTTCTACTCTATTTAGTGTACAACTGTATAGATTTCTTCACAGAGTGACTGATGCTCAGTTAAACATTTGTCAGCCACTCCTGTTCTCCTGGAAGAGAAGACCCTCCTTAGGGAGGAAACAGGGAGTCAAATCAAGCTGCTCCCACTCTGACAAGCCAAGCTTCTGCCAGCTGAGCGTCTCATAAGGCTCAATGTGTGTCTGTGCAGTCCTCTCCTCTGGAAGCAATGTGTGTTTCTAGTATGCTTTTCTCTTCAAGCTGCATAACTCAGAGCAATCACTGTAGCTAAAATCAAGACAGGATGTGACAGGAACTGCATGGAAGAGCACTTTTTGGTGGGGCACACATGCAGTATGGTTCTCCTCTGTCTCACTTTGTTTTATTTCTATTGAAATACAAACCCTCAGAGCTTAATCACTTAAAATGTGTGCAACAGGACTGCAGGGCTGTCAGCTGTTTTACTTGGATGGCTCTTTGTGGGCAATCTCTTTTGTTTCTGTCAGGATCCCTGACTAAGTGCTAGGAAGCACAAGAGTAAGGGTGACTGATCTAAACGTGTGTCCTGCACTTATGTCATGATGCAGCCCCTAAAATCACCTCAGGGGAAATATTTCTATATGTTGTTTAGAATACCAATATAGATATAATTATGCATCACAAATCTTCAGATGAATACAAATTTATCAGGTGTTTTCTGGAACAATTTATCTCTCTGTAGCTCTGGTCTCCAAAACAGACCTAGCAGCCTGGGTGAAGGAAGCCCTGCGAAATAGGATGAATCTTCATAACTCTGTTATCAAGATGGAGTCTCTGTCAGTGGAACATCTTGCTTCAGGTGACAGCAGTAACAACCCATTTTCCCCCTCCTTTTCATTCCCTCCAGCATGCTGTGCCTCTTTACCACAGAGTTATTCTGCGCATAAAGACTCACAGAAATGTAAAATATTTTTTCCTTTTATAGGCATTTTACAATTGCACAGCTCAGCTAAACCCATTCTAGCTGCAAGAAGTCTGTTCTTCGCCAGAAGTGATGAGGCTGGGCAGAGGATTCCGTCTTCTTCCAACTTCGAAAGCAACACTGCTTACTATGGGATGGATCTCGCATAGTTGCTGGAGTAACTAACAATCCTCTTCCCTCTTCCCCCAGGCACTGTTGATACGTAGGACTGCTGAATATATACAGTTCATTTCTTTTCCTCTCCTTCCTTTCTGCTTAAATGTTGAATTGTGTTCTTCATTTTGGAAATTTGCCTCATTGGCCTGTAATCCACGTTCAGAAACACTGCTGTCACGCACAGGATCCTGAAGTTTTAGGACACCCTACAATGTAAGGAACAGTAGCTTTCCTCAAGCCACCAACATTTAAAGGCAATCCTCACTGAGCCAAGGAAGAGCTACCAGCAGAACTAAGGCAGACGGGGCAAATGAGAGTGATGGGTCTGATTTACTAGGCACAAATAAGGGCAGGCCACACACACCACACAAATAAATAAGGACTGACTGCACATGCCTAAAAAATTGTTCATTTCCTCAAAATGCCATGTCCTAATGGGTATGCAGAGAGCTGTGTGAGAAACAGGGTTGCACAGGTCACACATTGATAAGACCCTGTTTTGCAAATAGCACCTTCCAACATGAAAATGAGAGCAATTGCTGAAAGTACTTGCATTTTTTTCTCTCTTCTCAGATGTCCAGTTCCTATAAGTAGTATTTATAATGGACTACCAGTTACTATAAGAACAGTGCATTTGAATTAAAACCACAGGGCTGGAATGATGAAAAATATGTATCTACATTCATCACAGTCATCGTCTTCAGGGCAAAAACTGTTATTTCTGAATTATTTCTGTCTTCACTGTGAGATAGCAAGTGGTAAGCCTTGTACTTTCTGCACATGCATCTTCTGTATTGCCTATGAACGTACTGAAGTTTTTCAGCTCAGCACACTGACTACAGTTCTTCCAAAAAAAATACCAGAGATGTTTTTGGGATGAGTCAGGAAACTGTAACTGAGTAGGATCATCCAGATTCAAATCAATTAAGAATGTACCACTGATTTGGCTACTTTCAATTTGTTTTTAAAACTTTAGATTTAATTGAATTTTGACAGTTTCAGTAAAAATCTCTGAACTGTGAGGTATACCTACAAATGCAAATCTCTCTTTCTTCAGATTTCCTAAATAAAGGAAAATTAATAGTAGCAATGAGCTGCTGATACCATGTCTGCTTCCCTTTGTCCATAGTTAGTATGTTCACATTTAATTCCTTCACCCTGAACCTGCTTGCTCAGAGAAGTTCTGGACTGTCTTTTGAACATATTCAGGTCTGAAACAGACTTAATAATTTTGCCGAGATTAGATAGATTGGTAACATTATTCCATGAGAAACACGCTGTGAAATTACAATTTCCAAATGAGATTATATCCAGATCATTGTAGGACGTAAAGAACTTACATCGTAGTTTAATATTTCATCCTTATATTTATCTTTCACTTCTTACTTTACATTAAATATAAATGTGTAGTATAGCTCAGATTTTTTAGTCTTCTGAAGAACAGTCTATACAATTTGATGTTACCTAAAGTATATTTTGTAAATATGTATAAATCTCATGTCAAAATACTCAACGACAGGAACAAAAAGGATATGTCAAAGTAAGCAGGCATAATATGTCATCTTGTCTATCAAATCAATCCAAGTGAATAATATACACTGAAATTCCAAATCTGTAAAGAAAATTAATTAAATCAAGCATACACACTCCAAAACACAGATACACACACACATCTAATTTTACATTTTTTAAGGAAATATTTTTCTGTAACTAACTTGAACATCGAAAAAAATTAACAGAAGACGTAATTCTGAGAGTTTAGAGAGTTTAATCTGTAAAATATACAGATTAAATATCATGCTAAATATCAGGATATGATTAAGTACTTTCATGCTTTTCTACCTTGGAAACAAAAATATAATTTAATATTTTTAGTAAGAAACATTTTGTCCACAACGTTTCTAGTTCTTTCTCCCCTACAAAAAAGCAATTGTTTTGTTTTTCAATAAGCATAGCTGCAAATGGAAGAATTTAATCAATGGCAGGAGCTGACCAAGGAAGAGAAATCCAAATGCATAAGTTACAGCATAAGTATGTTTACAAATACAGAGGAACACACACCTTACTAACTTACATGCATGGCCAGCTTATCTCTGGGTAAGTGAGTATTTTATTCAAAATACAAGTTAGATCACTACTGATCAGGGTACTGACAAGTCATAAAGGTAGGAGTCCCAGTGAAATGTAGCAAGAATGAAGGTAATGCATCTTTATAATTCACTGGACTTAAAAGCGTGAAATATTTTCAATCTTTTTTTCAAAGTCAGTTGTTGATAAAATCAATCTGCACAGACTTTTTCCATCTCCGTACATGGACAAATAATGACAAGTAGAAATGCCACAAACCCATAATAAATGTGCCCAAGTTTCCCCGCATTATCTATTTGGACTTAGTTTCTCATACCATTGCACTTCCCACCATCCAAATAATGATGTTTTTTCTTGGCTCAGCAGAGTGAAATTCAACAGTCAGTCTGATGTCATTTCTTAATTTGCCTCTAACACAACAATTTTGGAATAGAAAGTATGATCAGTTTTGAAATGCATATTCCTGTAGAGGCTTAGTCTCTGAGAACAGAAGTTATTCATTTGTCCCTGAGGTTTTCACATTAGTATAGTTAACTCACGCGAACACACAGTGTTCACTGTCATGATGATTAGTTGTCCAAGAAGTTCTGATGGAAGGCAAATTTGTGCTACCATGGTATTACAGGACTGCATGTGTCTGGCGGGGCTGAGAAGGACATCTGTCACAGGAGCCCAGCTGCATTCACTTGAGGTTTGGCTTACAGGTACTGTCCTGTGTTACGATCCACAGTCTTATGCTTCGTGTTTATAGAGATGACTGAGTGCCTAATGGAGCCATGAGGTTTGTGGTACTTCACAAAATATTTATAGGTCTTAAAGGTCTTAACTGAAATTGCGTACTTTTTGTGCCACTGACACAAACCTCGTGACTAGTCCAAAGAGTGCACTTTCAAAGAGGAGCTTGAATTGATTCTGCTCCAAGAGAGCTGCTGTCAGTAGTGGGCAGAGTGTCTGAGCAGGGCGACATTCCCTTTGCAAATCTTCCTGTTAGGTGAAGAACAAGTAATTGATTCTGCTTCTTGCTCAGGTGCATGGAAAAAAGGCAAAGGACAAAGTTGAACACATGATTCACCTGGAGATAACATCGAATGGGCTGATAAGTTTTCACCATACAGGTTATCAGTATTTACTCACTCATTCCCATGTGTCTGGGGAGGGCTGCTGGAGCAGTCAGAGGAGAAGATATCTTCTTCCATAGGAGAAGATTAAAGTCCTGGGGCAGGAGATAGGCATAAAAGAGTCTACAGGTTAAAAATTACTGTCCTGATCCTGATGACGAGTCTGTGGGGCAGACCTCCGCTCTTTCTAATTCCTTGCTTTAACTCTCAGATAAAGGAAGAGCCCTTACCACAGCTGTAACCTGCTCCCTGCTTGTCTCTGCATCTCATTGTCCAGTCTTGGCCAGGCTACAGTTTCACACAGTGGTTAAGCAGCAGCATTACCCCATGTTAAGCTGCACCAGAGAATAAAGAGGACAAACACAAGCCTAAGCCATGCTTGTGGTTTGCAGTGGTGACTGAAGTTCAGTATAGATGCTGCAGTGACACCAGATAAGCAGATAAATTAGGTAGCTGCTGGATTCTATTTTCTTTTAACCTTACTCCATCAGTCATCTACAGGGACTAGCAAGAGAATGAACAATCATGAAACCTGAATAAATGCACAGGACTCTATTCTATTTAGAGAGGTATTGCTAATCTCGTATTTTAAAATGTAACATACACGCACATTTGATTTTCAAATGTTTTTTCTTTGTGGTTGTGTTATTTTCCCATATCTGAAGCATTTTTATTTCATACAGTTTAGCAATTTCTCATCAACAATTGCTGTCTCACATGCAGCAGTTAAACACTAGCTAGATTTTAAAGGTATGAGGAGCTCTGTGATCATCAATAGCATGTAAATGTTGCACCTACGAAGTTGTGCATAACAGCCAATGTTTTTCAAGGTGAGTCAGTCACCTTTACCCATATGAGCTTCTCCTGAAGCAGTTTCTTTCCCCAGTGTCAGTCTGAGACTAAAGTTTCACCTTTTTCAGGGGCTTTTTGGGTTTTCCCTTAAACATTAGGCTGTAAATGGAAACAGCTTAGCACTTACTTCATGAATAGTTGGCAATCTCCACAGCAGGACACAGCAACTCCATGAACTGTTTCACTTACAAACCATTCCTGCACTTTGACTAGGTGATTTACATGTCTAAATCTCCAAAACAGGCCCAACTACCTAACTTTGTATGTTTAAACACTTTAAACCTTGGCCTGAATCATGCCTTCCATGCATCATTTCACACTTACCCAGTATACTTGCTATTTTTCATCCTTGGGATGAGCATGTCCCAGCAGCTCTGGGATGCTCAGGCCCTCACTCCACAGCAAAACCTCAGGGTTCTGATGGCCTCCATAGTGGCAGGAGAAAAGTTCCTGGGATGTGGCAGGCCAAGGATCAGACTGCTTCTCTCTTGGAAAGAGTTTGAAACCCCCTTTTAGAAGATCCTCACCCTAATGAGCAGACATCAGACACTATTTTCTCCTTTTCCACCTGTGATTTGAAATAAAAAGCATTTAATTCCATCAGAAAATGCATGGATTTTGCACTCCAAGAAAGTGACTCCTTGCAGCTCACAGTCAGGGTCTCACATGCTTGAAAATGTAAATTTTTAAGCTCATCCATCCCAGTGACACATCTTCCTGGGTGGTGATCTGCATGCTTAACTGGGGATTTGTGGATTACAGTCTCAGAGTTTGTGATAGGCAACAGTGAGGGAAGCCCCTGAGCCGGCTGAAGCTAGCACTGCTAAAGTCAGCCAGCATAACACAGCTCTAAGCTGTAATTGTATACTTGAGACATGTTTGCATGTCCAGGACTGTACTGTTTTAACCATATTAATTTAAAAGGTAATTACCTGAACAAAATCAGTTAAAAATTTACATACCCATTAATTCTTAGAGACAAAAATAATTGTGAAAACCTACATGAAAACTCATATATAAAATTTAAGTGCTTGCAATAACTGCCATAAGTATTCAAAAATGTTCTTTTTAATTTTAGCAGGGAATAATTTGTAAAAGAACACAATAAATTTTTAATTCGTTGCTTTCTTGTGGATAAATCTTGTTACATAGGGCTTCTTATAGTTGTAAATTCACGGTGTAGTCAATTGTGAGAAAAATCCTTCTGTTTATTCCACAATCTTACACAGTAATATCCAACACTTGCAAATGCAGAGTTAGTCAATCAGTTGGTGATTTTCCTGTTGTTTACAATTTCTTATGATCAAAATCTGAAATTTATTAAATACACTGCAAAAGTAATCTCTGTGGATAAAAATGCATGAAAATATCTGATCCAAACTTTGAATAATTTTAAAATCCACTGATTTTTATACAAATTGTCTTACTGTGATTGCATTTTCATCTGGATCATAAATTTTAAAGCCAGAAGGCCCATTATGACAGTCTAAACTGATTTTCTGTCACAAAATCATAAATTAATAACTTATGTCTCAGTGAATATAGAAACTTTTCATTGAACTAAAACTTCTATTTTTAAAATCCTAGCCCATGATAATTTAATTATTTCCCTAAAGTACCAAATCTCTCAATAAATTGTTTTAGTAGTTAATTATGCATGTAGTTGTTATTTCCAGTTTGACTCTACCACAGTTCTATTTCTAGACACTGGGTCTAGACTTTGATCTAATCTTTAAGATCAAGACTAAGTTTTAATACATTTTCCTTAAAAGTTTTAGATTTGAAATCTTCTTCAGCAAATATCACTGAAGCCATCTTCCTTAAGTTTATTCACTCAGAATGTCAATGGCAGGTTATAGTCAGATACAGATCTCCTATCAATGTTATGTATTTGTCTAATTTTCCAGACTCTTTATAAACTGATGCACAATCTTCTTATTTTTTTTGTTTTTGTCTTTCTTCAACATTGCTCTGTTTTGCAACATATTTTTGTATACTTCAATATAGAGATCAAGTATTGGATGTAGTTTTCACTTTTGTTGTAGTGGTGCTCACACGAAATATAGTATTCTGCTAGTACTTATTTAAGGAACCAGCTGTTTTACCAGGAAATGTAAATCCTAAAATACAGATTACGATTTTCCCATTTTAACTAGTCAAATAAGTAAATATAGAACTTTCTGGAAACACAGATCTGGAACTCAGTATTATTGCTTTCCTTTTATTTAACCAAAAATTTTCCTCTGTTTCCTTTGTTTTGCTGTTATGTTAATGATAATGTTTATAACATTTTAATATTTTAGAGTCATCCTCCTTTTCCATATCAGACTACTTCAAAATTATCCCAACAAATGGTTTATAAGATCTACTGATGACTGAAAAAAAATAAGAGAGGAGAGGAGGTTCAAACTGTTTCTCAGATGAGTTTTTATTTCTGTTATCTATATTTTTAGATTTCGACCTATATTTCTTATGAAGATTTTTTTCTCTCTTTTTCACCAGGCTGTTGTTTTTCTCATGCAGTCCTGTGTACTTGCACAACCAGTTTATAAATTTTCAGTAGTCCTTTATTCATTCAGTAGAAATATTTACCCTTTTAAAAGAAAAAAATAAAATGTCTAATCCTGTGTGCAGTGCATCACAGCCTCTTTGGTTTTGTTCATTTTGAAGAGATGGCATTTCTTGATAATCTTTACATTGAACTAGTTTGTGATGACATTTTCAAGTACTGAGTGCTGTTCTCATTATCCTGTCTGAGGTCTTATCAGCAATATCCTTTAAATTGATTTCAGCTTGAAGATGGAAGCTAAATGTTCAAGCAGATGGCTTTAGTACATACTGAAAGTATAATAGATATACACGCTTAATTCATTAAAATTACATGCATATGAAGGACATAGTTCCTCAGAGAGTCAAAAGCTTTTTTTCCTATTTTCATGTCGCTATCAGGGAAATTATATTAGGCTGTATCCATGACACATCAATACATACTCTGAAAAACTCAAATTATGTTTCTTCTTTCAACAGAGATTTTTCTGTATGACTTACACATAGATCTCATTGTTTTAGTATAACAGTGAGGAGCAAAATTACTTCTATAACTTACTAGATGAGACAAAAACATGAAAGTTACTGAGATGTTCAAAACCTATAAACTTGGTTTTAGGCAGACAGATCCTCAAAGAATCTGGATCTCACCTGCATGAATGACACCAATCCTGTTCAAGTGAAAGGACACCAAAGTTGCCACAGTTGCACTCAATTTCAGGTAATTTTATGCTGTCAGAACTTTGTCAGAAGTGTAAATAAAGATTTAGCCTAATAATTAACAACTGCTTCTTTGTGGAAATTGGGAACTGTTACATCTACAGTGAAAGTAGAAGAAATCGGCTGTTTAGAGAGAAAAGGAGGCTCAGGAGAGACCTTATTGCTCTCTACAACTACATGAGGTGGGTGTTGGTCTCTTCTTCCAAGCAACAAGCAATAGCACAAGACAAAATAGCCTCAAGTTGCACCAAGGGGAGGTTTAAATCAGGTATTAGGAAAAATTTCTTTACCATAACGGCTGTAAAGCACTGGAACAGGCTGCCCAGGGAAGCGGTAGAGACACCATCCCTGGAGGTATTTAAAAGATGTGTAGATGTGGTACTTAGGAACGTGGTTTAGTGGTGGAGTTGGCAGTGAACTCTATGATCTTAAGGGTCATTTCCAACCTAAATGATTCTATGATTCTACTATCTAGTAGACTTTCTTCTGGTCTTGGTGGAAGTTAGACACACCGAGACCTAGTCCACAGCTGATTACACTCCTTTCTTTTGCCATTAGCATCCAATTCATTCAGCTCCCATGAAGAGCATGAGATGAACTGACAGATACTGGGAGTTATTCTTCCACCTCGACATCAGGCACACATACTCTGACCTCTTACCAGAAAAAATAAGAAGATATTATTGTTTCTCAGTGGATACATATTCTCGATGGAATATTCTTCAGTAAGATATAAAGTCAACTTTAAGCTTAATGCTAGAAAATAAGGCTACAATGAATGCATAATTCTCAGGATAATATTTTACCAAAATGACTATACTTGACAACAAAGAAAACAAAAACTATGAATAAAATGCCTTTGGCAGGGAAAAATAATTATTCCAGAGTACAGAATCTTTGTTTGTCTGGTGTTTGCTTAATCACAGAGTTCAGCTGCAGCAGAAGGAAGTACTGATGATATAATTTGATAATTTTCTCCTCTAATCATATTTGTGTTGAAATAGAGATGACTTGATGTTTGTTTTCTGACTGAAATGTCTCAATCACAGGGCATTTTATAGCTGTGCATTTTCATTAAATTTGATAGAGTTGTTTCAAATTTATGGTGGCATAAGCTATACACAAACTGGGCTTTAAGGTTGTTCTAACTTGAACAAATCATGGTAAAAGCTTTGAAAACTGTAAATGTAACTATATTCTTGCAGAATACACAATTTTTCCTGGCCCTTAAAAACTCCTTCACTTTTATTCTCTGTCATTAGAACAGAACATTTCCATGCCTCCCTTTTTCTGCCTCTTAGTTTTTTCTTTCTATTTATGGATATGTTGGAAACAAGGTAGCATAATAATAGCAACAGTGAAATCTGTAATAATAATCACAACAATAACAAATTCATGTCAATTAACAGGTGACAGTGGTGTCAAATAGTCACTCCTTTGGAACACGTTGCCTTTTCTTTTATTAGTCATCATAACCTAAAAAGTGAACTACTTGACAAAGACTAGAGAGTTTCTTACCTGTAAAACTTACCACCAAACAGGACAGGCCGCAACTGGGAGTTTCACCAAATGGATTTGTAGAATGGATTTCAGGAAGAATTAAAAAAGGCAACAGCATAAACACCACTCTGCTAGAAATCTCTTCTGTCAGATTTGCCTTGTATATCAACTATGAAGCCCACATAGGAAACAATACTCTGATGAAATTTAAGGAGATTATGATTCAGTTTATCTGTCTGTGAAAATCATGGAGAGAAAAATATCCCAAGTCACAGATGCTTCCTGATGCTGTTTCTGATGAACTAGGAACCTGCACTGAGCAGGTCCTCAGTGTCACCAAGTTGTCATCTTCCATCATCTCACTTGATGCTGATGGTGCCAGGAACTTGTGCCACAGGTTCCTAGGCTGGGCAGCCTCCCCGTTTTCTTCTTTAAGATTCTGCATTTTCCCATGCTGACGCTTTTCCTCCTGAATGCTTGAACTCCTAACAACTTCATGTAAATGATAATATCTGTCTGTAATTTTACCTTTCTTCCTCCCAGAGACTGTTGCTACTTGAGTCATTGGGGTCAAACTTTTGCAGTTTTGGCATATCATAGCTGGACTTTGTTTCCTTGGTACCTAGGGAGGGAGGCTTACAGCAGTGGCCACAGATGGATAAAGGTCCAAGGGATAGCTTCTACCTGTGACAGAGGGGGAAAAGCCATGTGCCCTAAAGATTGTGAGAACAGAGCTCCAGCCCTAAGTAGGAAACAAAGTGACAAAGGCATGGAGAAACCTATATGCCAAACAGATCTGTCACCATGGGAGATGCTTCATGTCCCAGAAGCCCACATCTGACAGGACACCAAGGCCCAATTGCCAAATTATGAAACAACATTTATTTGTGTTGACACTAACAATACTGTCAGAAGTACTCCTGAGCAGATGAAAAGTGATTCTGCATGTAGAGCTGAACTACAGATGACAACAGCTGACTTCGATAGTGCTCTTTAAAACCAGAAATAATTTAGCTTGTCAACAAATAGATATTTTTCCTGCTTTAGGCCTAGAAAGAAACAAAAAAGGTAAATTGAAGAGCAGACCGAAATTATCTTATTTTTGAGTAGAAGACACTCTATTACACGTTTCTTACTGCTTACATAAGGTGATTTCTAGCACCTATTTAAGCCATTAGATCATCCTCTTAAATCATAGTCCCTTCTATTTCAGCCACTCATTCCTATAGTGAGACCAGTAACTTTTCTGATTGAATCATGCCTTGTGTTTGACTAATGCAAAACTTTCAGAGAGACATCTAGTTTTGATTTAAAAATAGAGATATGCCACTTCCTTTACAGCATCCAAAGCTTAATCACTGTCATTGCTTGAAACTCTGAATTTGTCTGTCTCTTGCTTTCAGCTGTCAGCTGCTAAATTAGGGATGCATTCAGGATTGTATTCAGTGAGTCTAACTGTACCCTAGGGAGGTAGTCTCCCAGGGCTCTATCTCCAAGCAGAGATAGGACCCTCCTGGGAGCAATTCAGAGCCCCAGAAGTTTGTCTTCTGCTCTGATTGTTGCCATGAGAATATTATCTTTCTATGCAGATTGGAGAAAAAGCCTTTAGAAGCAAGGTCCTGGGCTGAGAATTAAGCTGTGCAAATATCACACCCTAGAGCTCCATACATTTTCCCATGGAATTACTTGTACACCCTAATCAGGTTGTCTCTAAGAGCCCTTTTTAATGAGTCAGACAGGTTGAAATACTTAAACACAACTTCCCTCTCTCCAATCCAGGAACTATTTTTTGGCTTTTCATTTGAATTTTTAGTTTTGTTAGTTTCAGCAGTATATATCTATCTCATCGAATGATCTCATTAACTATTTAATTTCTGTGAAACCTCATCAAAGTTGTACAAAGAGGCAACTTAATGCTTCTCACTCAATTTGTATTTACAACCTCCTTACCTAAAAAAAACGTAAGACCCAAGCATCAATTTATATCTTTAGAGATTTTCTTTTTTTTGCCTCATCACAGGGAAATAAACATTAATTTCTTCATGTGGTGCCCCCAAATTTCTTTCAGAGAGAGAAGGCACAGGCAGAGAAGACCTCATTAACTCATTTATTTTAAGGCCAGACAAAGGGATCATGAGAAACTACATGACTCAACATAAATCTACTGTCTTTTAAATTCTTCCTTTTTATATCTGTTGCTTGGCTGCAGGAATGTCTAACTTATCTCTCAGCCAAGATTTTTCACATATCTATCTGTAATCAGTAAATTACGTCAGCTGTCCCTTGTTTCCTATTCAGTGAACATGGAAGACAGCTCAGCACCTTCCCCTCTTTAAAATGTGTTTTGAAGCTGTTATATTCTCCATTAGCTTTCTCTTTTCCAAACTAAACAAGCTCAGTTTTTCACTAGTTTCCATTCTTTGGCTGGTTGTCTAACCTGATGTCTCTTCCATTCTTGCCTTGGTATGCCCATCTCTGACACGTGGACTCGTCTGCCAAAGGGTAGCGCCCAAAGGTGGACACAGTACTCTTCATAAAGCCTCTCTGGTACAAGGTACATCCAAATGGAAATGATTCCTTCACGCTATTATTGTCCTGATAATATATCCTGGATTGACATATGATTTTTTGTGGCCTTTATTTTTGCTTTTTACAGCAGCATTATATTTCTGACTCTTATTTAATTTGGGCTACATTATTATTCCCAGATCCTTTTCTGTAGTAATACTGCTGAGACAATAAGTCACCATTTTGTATTTATGCATCCCATTTCTCCTTTCTTATGTGAATCACTTTGCTTTTGTCTGCACTACTTTATTCCTGATGATATGAAACTATCTCTCTAATTTAGCACAGACATTTTGAAGTTTCATCCTGTCTTTCAGTACTTCTGAGGCAGGAAGTCATCCATAAATTTTCCAAATATTTCCTATTGAGACATCAAAGTAATTTATGAAACTATTCAGTAACACCACACCAAGACAGACCTCTCTGGTACTTACTAGAAATGTTCTTTTTGTCTGACAGTGAATAGCTAATAAGCAATCTTGGAGTAGGGTGCAAAATGTCTTCTTTCTTATGTTTTTCAGGAAAACTCTCATTTCAATTTACTAGAGATTTCAGCAAACACATCATATAACAAACAGAAAGGAAGAAGGTACCATACATAGTATAGGGAGGTAAGAATAGCATATCTGCAACAGGTAGCAGCTCTTCTTTGATTTAATTTTATTATAGAAATGCAGTTTCTGTAATAAATGCAATGAAAAAGTATGAAAACAATTATGTAAGGAGTAGTTAAACATAAGTGTTTTCCAGTTACCACTATATGATGGAAAAACCAATACTGCTCTAGAAATAATGAAAAGGTATTAAAATTACCCATATCGTATCTGTACAAGAATTCTCTGCAAATTCCATTTTTTATCATATTGTGAATATATTCAGCCATTAGTTCCAGCCACTTCTTTTTCTTGTCGGTTGTATGGGCTGTCAGAATATCAAAAAGGAGAAGTTCAAGAACTCATTTTTCCAAAGCACAAACATGTCTCTGGAGAGATTAGAAACAGCATTACAGCAAAGACTGTTTATTTCCAGCTAATGGTATTCTTCTGCCTCAGAGTGCAAAGTCAGTAAAAAGTAAATACAACACCGCAATAATAATGAACCATATTTGCCTAAACGCAAAATACAGTTTAGCTTTCTTCTGAAAAGATCCAGAATTGTATTATAAACAAAAACCTAATAAATTACTGTAATGAACCGTATAGTTGATTTTGGGAAATCATAAGCATCATAATGAAGTTATAATCCAGGCCTTGGTTTGTTTAAACATGTCTTTGTGTATCTTTTGTTTGGAAATAAAGTACCATTCCAGTAGCATTTATTTTTCCAGTTTCTCTGGAAAAGCAGTGAGTGGAACAGGCATTATTAGTTCTGAAACATGATTTAACAAAAGGTCAGTTGAACAGCTTTCTATCGCCCAGCCAGTGCATGCAATCATGTTTTGGAAAAGAGGTGTCTAATGAAACCTCTTAGCAAACCTGCTTGAAACACTGTTCTAATTTGCCAAATTGGCATGTCTAAAGCTTTATCTTCCTTAATTTCCTTCTTACTTACAAAAACATGCTTTTTATAAATTTATCTCTAAAGATTACATTTGATAAAAGTCTTCGCATTGTCACATTGCCAACCCCGTTTATTCATATAAGCATGAATGCACATGTGCATATGCATGCCTACTTTTAAATAACTGTTCACATATAATTATATACACCTGTATGATATATATGGTTTTATATTTGTGCATACATATCATATAACTATATAATTGGCAGTGTGTGTGCCTGTAAATTAGGACTTGGTTAGACTTAGAGCAAAGCAAGAATTATCAGGCTGGCTTGTTGTTCAGCTAGTAAGAAAATGAGCAACAGTATTTAGAATTGCTGAGAGAGTAAAGAGTTTGAAGACAGAAACTAAACCTCTGGCCAGCTTTCTGAATTCAAAGGAATAAATCCAAACTGCCTACAACCAATGGAGGATAAGATCCTGGTGAATAGATTGAGTCCATTACATCTGCTTTGGGAAAGGCTTTGGAAAAAAAAAGATCAATGAAACAAAGGATATTTTTGTCTGAAGGGATACTTTGTTTTGGTTTTAGAATATGAAACAGCAAAAGAAAACAACTTAGCTCCATGCTAACAACATGGAGATAAGACATTGTTAACCTGCTGTCTGTAAAACCAGCATAATAATGGTTACTGCTATGTATTACTGCTATATATTAATATTTAGGCAGGTTTAAAAAATGCACATAGTAGTCAAATACAGGTTATCTTCTTTGATTTTCTAATTTTAAAACCACAGACAAACCACTCTGATATCACTGTTTTTAGAACACTTCATGTAAAAGTATATTTGCCACCAATAAAAGAATTTGAGATCCATGCTATAATAAAAATAATAGCCTGCTTAGCTTTAATAAAACATACTTTATTAATTCATTTCAGTTAGTTGCAAAGATCAGCTTTAATATTAAAGCATAATTAAAGTATATGCTAGGTGAATGCCATTCTCTTAAATTAATTACCATAGACATCACCTCATTATAGTCTGTGATAAAGAGTTCATTCATTTTTGAAGAGCTATGTGTTCCCATTAAATGTGAATCAAGAAGACTTTTGAGTAAATATTTAAAAGGTGAGGTGCCCTTTTTCAGAGACCTTCAAGTAAAACGGAAGAATAAAAGCCTACCTAAGGTGAAATGACAGAATTTCTCTAAGGTCCAGATCCTAATTTTAACACTTGAACTATGCCATCCTGCCTGCACAGAGAAACAAACATTGTTGGCTTACGTTGATTTCCCCACTAAGTGCTGAACAGTACGGACTCTTGGCTCAGTGTCCTTTTTGGAAAAGGGTGATTATTAGTGCCTGAACAATTTTCTGACAAGATTCCTGTAAGTCCAGGTTAGATTTGGTTAAAAGACACAGGAGACAACTCCCGATTAAACCGCTTATTGGCTCTACTAAGATAAATAACAGAAAAAGTCTCCACTACTGAGTAATAGTTTTTGTTATCTGTCATCTGAAATGAATGAGAGGTATTGGCTGGATATACTCTGCCTTATGTAGTCATCCAGCTGGTGCCTAAACATTAGATCCTTATTAAAACAACATTTGTGAAGGTAATTCCTGGAGACACTCCAGTGCAGCCAGTGAAGGAGTAGTGCCATAGGAGTGCTTACAACAAAGCTGATCAACAAGAAAAAATAACATAATTCAGAGAAAGAGTGGCAAGTCTATCTTGTTCAAAACCTTGCTTCTTCTCAACCAGAAATAGAGTGGCAATAAAAAGAAGACTGAGCACCTGGAAGGTGCTGCCTGTGGTTGTATTGTGCTGTGCATATCACAAGTGATACGGATAAACATTCAGTTGGAAGTAACTCAGATGAATCCTTGCTTTGAAGGTGTCTAAAAGCTCTGGTGTACATTCAAATTACAAAGGATTAAGTACACAAAATTACTTGCCTTTACAAGGGACACACTTATTCTGTGCTTAAAGTGAAAAGTTCTCAGCACTTGGATTCTGAGCAACATGTTAACTTATTTTCATCCTAATTAAGTGCACACCATACGTCCCTTTCTTTCAGCCCAGCAAAGACTGAGAGGACTTCTATGGCCAAATTGCTACACTCATTGGACAGCATGAGCACCTGTATGCTTACTTTTTCTACTGCAAACAAAACAATAATTTAAAAAAAACAATATAAAAAATAACCCTCAATAACATAGCGATAAGCTACACCAAAATATTACTCCCCTAAACATAAATTTCTGCTGTGAAATAATCAGACTCTTTCTGTCTGATTCTTTGGGCTCCCTTGGCAGACAAGACCTTAACTTCTTTGCCCCAAGTTTTTTAAGTAGCAAAATTGTAGGTTCCATTCCTCTCTGAGCCTTCTAAAATACACCCTTG
The DNA here is from genome assembly GCF_000695765.1 of Mesitornis unicolor. Classification (NCBI taxonomy): domain Eukaryota; kingdom Metazoa; phylum Chordata; class Aves; order Mesitornithiformes; family Mesitornithidae; genus Mesitornis; species Mesitornis unicolor. The sequence goes on along the minus strand of NW_010185002.1, from coordinate 14,000 downwards.
GACTTAGGAGAACGAAGGAAGCTGGCTGTACAAAGACAGTGGCCAATCAAACTGATGCTAAAAAAGAAGGAAAAAAAAAGTTTGGAACACCCTTGTTCCTCAGCAACTTGAAAAAGCTGTCACTTTTCATTACCATTTAAGTCTTAGATTTTTTTTTTCAGAGACGATGTTTTTTATTATTTCAACAAAGCAAAGGGTTTGGTAAAATTATGGGTAAAACTGGTAAAATAGGAATAAAATTCAGCTTGAGGAAGGGTAAGAACATTAAGTATTTTATCAGCATTTTTGATTCATATCTAACACTCAGTCAGTAAGATAAAAATTCTTTCCTTGTAACATTTTCTGTAAGGTGATGGCTCCTTTTTCAATTTCAATTTCTAGTTGTTCTGTATTATTATATTGGACTACACAGTGAACCCAGCTTTTTTTTTAACTATTTTTTTCTCATTTTGAAGACTGAAAGGAACATTTCCCTGATGTTCATTTCAAAAACTATGATAAACAGCCTTTTTTGGCTGTGAATAGATCTGAAATTGGAGCAGTTTTAAGAGTAAAGAGAGTACACGAAATTAATAAACCAACTGAATGAATCAGTTTGCTGGTAATGTCATAATACCTCTAGACAGAAATGTTCTCAAATAGCTGCTAAGTACCCACAGGAGAAATAAAACTTCTGTATTTGAAGCAAACTGCCACTGAATCACTGGAAAAATGTGCAGTAGAAGAGAAGGTAACAGGAACTCTTAGATGGTGAAAAAAAATTAACACAGAGAGGTAAAATAAAATGTATGGGATTGGAACTTCTGCCTTTCTCCAGCCCTTGAACACAAATCCACTATGCAGGTGTAATGCATGTAGATGTGACTGTGTGCAAGAATGTGTACACAAGCATAGGTGACATGCTCAGCTTTGGTGTTGTAAAGGCTGTGAAAGATGAAGTGAAGGGAAAAAATATTATATTTATAGGCTTAATTAATTTAAAGCACACCAACTTCAACATTCGGAAATTACTGTTTGTACCAGAGACAATGACTTGTGAATTTATTTTAACTTGCCGTAGAAAATTAATTTACCTACAATTATATCTCTTTGTCAATACTGGAGGACCATTCTCCAACTCACCTGTCTTATAGAGTTAACTTTTCATACAGAGTACTTGAATAAATTTCATGCTGTTTATACCATTCACTCATCTTGTAAACATGTTGCATCTGGGCACATATATGGCAGACACCTCTGCAATACTTAATAAATGTGTGAAAAATGCACATTTCTAACTAATGATTTTTGGAAGATCATGTATGTGTAGCATGCATTCTGCCACAAAAATACAAGGATTATTCTCTAGCAGGCATTCAGCCATGAAAGTTAAGAACTGTCTGATGACACTGCAGGAAAACTTTTGCTCCATTTAGTGTTACTGAGGTTTGAACTCTCCAGTTGACCACAGGAAAGTCTTTATCTTGCAAATTTACCCTGCAGGTGTCTGCTGACATCACAGCTGTTGAACTAATTATGGTTAGACAACATTGAAAGAGTAAGACTGAAGTGAAATACAGTTCTTTTTAATTTAAAATCTGAAAAATGTTGGCTTACTGCCTGGTGATACTTGGAAGGAAAAAAAAGTTGTTCTCCTGATGTTTTGTTAAAACTCCCTTTTGCCAAGTTGCCTACAAAACACTCATCAGTGTGCTCTGACCGCTCCAGCTTATCATTTATTGTACCCTAGGTTTAACACTGCACCTTATTGGTTTCTTTTACGGTGCAAACTGCATCCTTTCATCATCGCTTATGTGAAACATCAGGGCCAAAAATTGGTCCTTTCTTAATTTCAGTAAACAATGATGCCAAGGTCATGGAATACAGCATGCTGTCCATCTGACTTCTTGCAGAGCATCCTCTTACCTATCTATCCTCAGGATCAAATAGTTGTGGGTTGTGGCAACTCTGACCTCTGCTAAAACGTCTGATGCACAGAGTCTGTCCCTAGCCAAAGTGTGCCCTAATCTGTATCTCAACTGATGGATATTGACAGTGGAAGTACTTCCTTCCCTCATCAGTGCCAGAAACATCTGACTAAAAAGGGAACAGGAAAGAGAGAAACTGAGTTGAGCCTCAGATGGGTGAGAAAAAGATTTCTGGCTCTACTCCTAAGGTTGTTTTGTTGAAGAAAAAAGAAAGTGATAGTGCAGATGTCACAGTGCTTTTTTACATCACCACACAATATCTGAAACATCTAGAGAACGTACTAAGATAAATTGTGTTTGGCCCAGAACATGCAGAACTTTGTTAAATATTTTCTTGGTTTCAGTTTCTAGAAATCACAGAAAATAAGGCTGGAGTGTTATCTTGGAGGTATTACCTAGACTAGCTCTGCAACATACCACAGAGTTAATTGTAATTAAAATATTTTGGACATCTGTTCAAAAGTGGTTAGATCATGGTGATAAAATCTTTGTTTTGTTGTATTGTCACTAACTTAAAACTGATCCTGGTGAGAAAAATTGTTTGTTTTGTCAGGCTGAGAGCATTTTGTTTCATTTTATTTTGGGGGGGTTTGTTTTGTTGAGCATTTATGTCTACGTTATTTTTATGATTCCAAGACAATCTGTAACATTTGAAGAACAACAATGAGCCCACAAAGCCCTGATAGATTTTTGTCTTTTTTTTCATTTTGTTTTGAAACCTTTTTAGTCTAATTACCAAAAGCTATTAGATGGGGCTGGTTTAGTGAATACACTGCCAAGGGAAAAATCAGTTCTGTGGGGAACGAGCTTTCAACTGCTGGAAAAGGGCTTCCTGTCAACAACTTCATATCCATCATGAAGAAAGCAATTGTGTTCATGTAATCAACATTGCAAACGAATCAGCAAGCAATCAATCAATGATATCTCCCCAAAACTGAGGACACCTCTACACAGAAAAAATCACTGAGCTGTATAGTTCAGACTTATGTCACGAAATGTATTAATTTATGTGGGTGTAAGTAATCTTTGTTTCTGCATGCATGGAGTTTTACCAATAACAATATCACACCCACTTCTGTCAGACTTTCTGTGTTGTGCCAGATGGTACATGCACATTCCAATATGATTAACATGTTCATATAAAATGATCAAACCTGTACATTTTCCATATAACATATTAATTGGTATAGCTAATGTTGTCCTGTGGAATTGTTCTTACCAGCTTCCACAGTTCAGAATGAAAGATTAAGAGTAATAAAACAAATCATTTCAGTGAGCTATAGGTATATCCTTTTCAAGCCTTTAAACCAAAAGAGAAAACTGCTGTCAAAAAAACAGCTCCTGATGGCAATGAAAATACTCCACCAAACAAAGAATTTCTGAGCATTGTTCTCTGCAGAAATCTATACAGATATATTTATATATCTTTATTTCAGTGGTTGGAAGAATGAAAAAAAAAATCAAGTCCAGCTCAAACAAGTCTGCGAAAAAAGCAAACAAATAAATAAAACACTCAAGATCAAATAAACTGTTGTGTATGGTCTGTGCTTTAATCTTGTTAGGCATCATTAATAAAGTCAACAAATTGCACTCACAGAACACTGACATCACAAAATACTTTAAAACTTGCTACATAGACCACACACAAAGAGTTCAAAACAGGTCATCTGTCTCAACAAAGAGGATAATCTACTGTGCTACCATGTAAGGCCGTAAGAGCAGAGGCATTGTCCCTTGAATTTTTGAGAATTGTACCCTAAGTCCTCAACATTTTTATTTTGTTATGTTCACCAGAAATTAATGTGTATTTGTGATCAGAGGCAGAAAAAAAAGAGGTGCTTGTTAGATACATTAAAAATTGTTGTGTCCTGTTTGGGGCTTACTCTTTTAATTCCACAGTACAAAAAGTACTTCAGAAAATGTTTTGTAGGGCACAGTTTCTGTTGAAAAATAGCTTTACCAATTATTTTAAAGAATATTTTAAGAAAACAATCAAACACATCCCATGTCAGGTGGCAGTGTCTTGGATTTCTGCAGCACGTTCTCTTACATTTTGAGGTAGGTTGGTTCTCACCTTACCTAAAACAAGCATGAAGAATGCATTTTTTCTACTGATTTTGTGCTTTTCTTTCTTATAAGTTCTTGAGGCCTTTGAGGACTTTTTAGTGATTCATTTCGAATGTTCTTTTTGAAATAGTATTTTTGGTGGTGTTGGGAATCAGGGCTGTTATTATCTGCTTAGATACACAAATTCCCATTTATTACTTTATTTTTATTTAAAGGGAAATAATACCTCTGGTTAAAAGGAATTTCCTAACACCATCTGCTCTGGGCCACCCTTTTCACACCCCGCATGTAACCTGGAACCACCTGCACTTTTTTTCACACATGTAGCACCCCCATAAGTGACCACAATCCAAACTTTTTCTTGTGGGAGAGGTGGGACTCCCCAGAACATTGTGGAATGAGGCCTCTTTCTCGCTCTCCTCTCCTGTGATAATGGTCCACCATCACAAATGAGCTATTTAGAGAAGGCACTACTTACTGAGCAACAAATTATTTCAGCAAAAATGTACATTTTAAAATCACCAAGTAAGTCCACATAAGTAACTTTAGTTGGTGGGGAAATTCATCCCCGTCAACTTCCCTTCCCTTCCCTTGCACAGGGCCCATCCACTGGCTGGCTCCTCTTCTAGGAAGAACCTTTAAACTGGGGAGCATCTTCTTGATCTCCTTGTTCCCAGCCAGCAGAACAGCTGAGTCCTGTGGCTTGGAAATACACCATTGCCCTGCAATTGCCTCCCTGAATTTTGTTGTGTGGTTGCTTATCTATATTGCTTCCAGGCTTGTTTTTCCCTTTGCACCCTATTAGGTTAAACTACATTCACATCAAAAATTTTATAAACCAATATGCTATTCACCACACTGAAAAGTTCAAAAGCAGGGTTTCTAAGACTATTACACTTCAGTATTCTTAGATGATGGCATAATGATTGGGTCTGTCATATGAAGGAAAAACAACTACTGTAGCATTTTTCATATTTAATGTATATTTAAAATAATTATTTATTTAAAGCATTTTCACTGATTGTTTTTAAACTTTTTTGTATCAACATAAAAAATAAACATTAGGCATTGCAACATCTTTTTGTTTAGGAAGGGACGATGCACAGTAGTCAACAGTCCCTTGAACGAGCAAAATGTTTCCAATTTAGCAGAAAAGCCTGTTTTCACCACTAAATGTTAGAAATAAACAATAAAACTATCTGTTAAATAAGTTGGTACATTTGTAGATGAAGATATTTTGAGTAGTGGACTGAATGAAAACTAAAGTTCTTCATAAATCTTTTGATAAAGATCAAATTTCCCAAAATGTTATTGGAAATGTTATGAAGCCTTGCTGAAGAAATAAAACCAAGTGTTTTCATCTCTTACAGATATAACTACTTTGCAATCAATACTGTTGATATACTAAGTTTCGTTTGTTTGCTTTTACACCTTTATTTTTAGGTAGCTCCTTAATTCTAATATCATCCTACCAAGTTTTAGGGTTCAGTGATCACCCCATATTTACACAGCACTGGGAGCTCTGCCTTTCTTTCTTTTCCTAAACAATGTGACTCAGTTTCCCAGATCATGGTGAACACTCTTAAGACATTTTTTATTTTTGTTTTTGCTTTGGTTGGCTTCTGCATCCTTTGCAATTTTTCTGCTTTCTTAGAGAAGGATTGATAGCACAGTAATTTGAGGCAGACAGCTTTTCTGCTTCTTAAGGCAAACCTCCTCTCCAAATCAAAAGAGGCAGGGGAAGATTCAAACACCAGGTCCCTGATGATCCACACCCTTTAATTTGTACCTTGCACCTGATGCATGGATTTATTTTGGACTTCAGTGATGAGTTTTGCTTTAGTATAGTTTAGAGAATGGTTCCCTTGCTCCTAAGTTCAGGAGTTTGAATGAGCGGTTTCCCTGAGGCTGCATTTGGTTTTGCTCCCTCCATCTTACACAGCCTCCCACACCTGCCTTCAAAGGCTTTGGAGGTGACTGCCTGTCAGCTTTATGGGGTGACACTAATTCATCTTGTTTGGCTTCTGTGGCAGGGAACAACCCCTGCTCCTCTTTTGTTTATCACTGTGTAGAAACAGGCTCAGAGTGAAAGCTTTACACATCTTAGTTTGTTCTAATGCTTCAGTAGATGCTGGCTGCTGGAGGGGCTGTTTATACAATCCTGACTTACAAATATTTACTTAATAGATGTTATAAACCCAAGGACTTGCACTGCAGTCAAAAAGACGATTGACACAAATGGGAACTGTTCAGCAGTACCTGCAGAATTGCAGTGCAGATCTAAGAACAGCAATATCTCAACCACATCGATGAATGGAAGGTAAAGACTTTCAAAATCATCATGATAAGAGCAATTTCAGTGGCAGTATAAGGAAGAAATCAAAATATTGCGAATTCTAATGAAAACCATCCTGTGAGTACATTCACAATGAATAAAATCTGAATATAAATCTTCAGCTGAAACTTGCATGTAAAAATGAGCAAAACCTTTTTTTAAAGCAAAACTCTCCAAGATATATTTTGAGTTTAAATAGTCATAGATGATGTAAAACCCACTCTACAATACTCTGATCACAGGATTCTGCTTAATGACTTCTTCATTCCTATGAATGTAATCTTTTCTGCATTCTTTGTTCAAAAGGAAACAAATTCAAGACCTTATATCTGTGGCTTTGGCAGACACATAGCAGAGTGATGTCAATAAGTGACATTTCCTTTTCTTTAATCGCCTTCAATCCCATCACTGAAACCAAAAAGAGTCTGCTGGTGGTCTGAATTATTGCTATATATGAATGTCAGATTGTCCTCTCCATGCATAAATTAAGGTTATCAATTTTACAAAAGATTTTCCTTATAGTATTTTTAATATATAGAGAAAAACATATTAAGCCTATTGTATGTTACCAATTTAATACTTGTTTTGATCAATTGTCTTAACTTTGGAAAATCTCTACATTTCAGCGTTTATTCCAAATACTGAATATACAAGATAATTCTTTTGATATCAGTACAGACTGATTAGATGATCATAACAGTTTAACAGGCATTACTGCCTGGCTAACATTATCTCTTCTTATTCCAAGAGCTATCAGTGTTAGAACAAAAATGACTCACTGATATTTCCTTTATTTAAAGATTTTCAGAAGGTTTCAGCTGCTACAACCACTTACTGTGTATGCAAGATACAATGCTGAGTTATGAACACCATAAAAAAGGAGAGCAGCTCTCAGATTGCTACGGGCAAGGCTGCCAGCTCAGTTGTCTGCCTGGGAAGGATGGATTGGGATCCCCTTGGGCAGGGTAAAGTGGACACCACCTCAAGTCAGAGATCCAACCATCACAATTTTGAACTACTGGTAAAGCAAACGAGCCACCGCATCCTACAGCACACACCTTTCCTTCAAACTCCTGATTTTGTGTCGGAGAGGCAAACAGTGGCTGTGCTGTTTCTCCTTATTTGTGGATATCAGAGTCTGTTGTGGTTTCCCTAAAAATCTCATTCCTTTAAAGGAACTATTGCTTTAAAAATAATTTACTATTTAATAATTTAAATTTCATAACTTATAAATTATTTTATGCTTAATATCTATTATTTACATAAGTTTAAAATTATTCCCTCTAAAATTATTCCTTTTGAAATGAATTATTTAAATCACTTTTAAAAGAGAATAATAAATCCTTTTCTTTTTCATAAGAAATTTTTTCATGTTAAGTAATATTTATATATCAGTTCACTGGGTAATACCTGAAAAAACAAACCAAAGTGTAATCAGTTATTTCCAGAGTTAAATAGAAAACAACTGAGTTCTGTTATTATTGTATGAGTAAATCACAAGACATCCCTATGCACTGCTTCTGTCTCTTATTCCGTAGCTCTTCTAGTTAAAGATGGCTTCAATGGAATGAAGTAATAAGAAGCTAATACATTCTATGTGAACTTAGTTTCCAGAGTCTTCTTTCATCCATATTTTAGATTTATTCATCAGTGGTTCACTATTAAAAAAACCTAGACCACTGTAACACGGTGGAAGACAGCTCTCAGTGTAAGACATGTAATGAATGATGATGTGCATTATATACATATCCTTCGTAAAAACCCAGGAAATTTCTGTGTTTTCTCCTGGTGTTTGGCAACATGATATTCTACAGTGGTTTCTTGGGCGTCCCATGTTATCAGTCATTAGTGACCCTGTTCATGCTTCTGGCCACTCTATGACTCAGTTCTGTAGTTGCTATGATTTTACTGGATGAGCAGACTACAAACTGTACCCAGAGAGTGAAACTTCAGTAAATACGATGAGAAAGGAACTTTTGCCTGCTCTGCCATCAGTCTTTGAGCTGCTTTTATGCCATCATGCAGCAGAGATTATTTAGTAGGATTCACACAATGCTAACATCATAATACTCGCTTGTGACTGCTGACCTTCAAGGTGAGAAAACACAAGAGAAAATTTTTTAATGGTCATACATGGCAAGGTTTGTTCAAACTGTGAAAACCTGGCCAAGGTTCTCAAGGGCTTTTGGAAAAGATACAATAACAAACATCTACATTTTATATTTCCTGTCCTCTAAAGGATTTTCAATATTAAATAGAATTGGGAAAGCATAAGAATGTGAGTAAAAATAGCCACAATATAAAAAGAAACCTGGGTCTTTTATAAAGCTAGTATGCATTTTCAGAGATCAGCATCAATGTAAGAGAACATAATGTAACCAAGATTCACAGCAACAACAGTAAATTCAATTCCTAACCTAACAAAAAGACATAGCTAAATGCTTAAAAGGCTGATGACATCTGAACACAAACATATTAGGAAATGTCTCGAGTTATTTTGAATGCAGCCAGTGTGTACAAGAAGAATATTCTTCCTGCTCTTCAAGTCAGGAAAGTGACAGCAGCTGATACATGGATTTTCTTTCTTTTCAAGGATTTTCAGATCTTCTATAAGAATGTCTATAATGCAAACATTTATTTTCTCAAAGGAAGTAGGAAATACAGAAAGATGTTAGTTACCCTAGTACAGCCAAATGTCCTTAATAGTTAAATTTTATGAAGTGGAAGATGAGACAATATACACAAAATTTTTAATACCATTGGATATTTTACAGTAGAAGCATCACATTTCCTGTTTCTCATTAGAATCACAGGCTGTAATGGCTTTGTCTAGATTATTATATTAAATAGAGCCCAAGAACATTCCCAGACACTGGATTATCTTCAGCCACTACAAAGTGGCTGAAATGTTTCCCGGTGTGGTTTTGGCATGTACCAACTAGTGCTCTCCCTAAAAATTCCCAGGCATGATACTGGAGTAGAGGGTGCTGCCGAGGCCTTTCCCTGAGGACCTTTTGCATGTGGTCACTCTGATTTGGAGACTAGGAAAAGCTAACAAGGGGGTACATTTATTTGCCAACCAAGCATTTTGGTAGTATGAACAGTCATACGTATCAGCCACTGAAAGACTACAGGACTGGTTTGCCTTGCACTATCACTGATGCAAAATAGAATTAACCTCACTGAAAAATAATTTTTAAACTGATAAAAGTGAGAAGAAAGTGAAGTCCCAAATTAAAATAATAATATCCAACAGTGTTTCAAATGAACTCTGCTTTCCAGCAGTTATGCACAGTATGGCTGTTATTTGACAGCATCATGAGAATAGTAAGCAACAAAACCAAGCATGCAGATAGAAGTCCTTCCTTAATGCAATTTACTGGGAAGACCACAAAATTTATAATTATCGATGGCTCACATAATTGATCATCAATTCACACATATATAATATATATTTATTATTGTTATTGTACATACCACGTATACACTCACATATAATAGTTTGTCTCAGAAGCAACATGTGACCTTTGTCACCTTTGAGGAACTCATGAGAGGAAGCTGAAATTATTCAGAGACAAAATATCCCTGCAAGTTAATCTAAATGTAGTTTGGAAAGAGAAAACAAACAAAACATTAGATAAAGAAAATATCTAGAAAAATACTGACAGTTCAGTAGAAAGCAGATAACCTTGACATGGGTCCTAATGTTGTCTTACCCAGCAAATTAAACCAATATGGCTTCTGAAACCATTTCTATACATCTGCATGATACAGAGTGGGAAGTAGGATTTAGCCCTGCAAGAGACTTGCTGCATGCTTCATACGGATTGTGTATATGAACTATATATAACCATGACCCACAAAATTTGCTTGGCAATGAATTGCCCCACCTTTCTTGCAAGCATATGGGATTTTATTTTGGAAGCCTGCTTTTATCTTAAGTTATTTCTGCTAATCTTGAGATTCAGCTTCTTACTGACTTGGTCTTCTGGAAAGCTAGGCTGCAAACACATGGTAAATAAATATCTCTCTTGGATTAGTGCCCATTCTTGATCCTCAAGAAAAGTGGCCTGGCACAGCTTTCATCCATATGGCTAAACTCCCTTATCCCCTCAAAAGTTGCTGGCCACATCTATCCTACCTATCGAGAAGAGTCTGTGGTTCATGCTGTCTCCAGAATTGGAGGCAATACCTGGAACTGAAGTCTTGGATTTGCCTGGGAGAGGGCTCCCTCGCTGCATATGAGCCTGATCTCTGGTCCCATTTAGTTTCTCAGCATGGTTGCACCCCTACTCCTCTGATGACTTTTGAAACTTTTAGGTCTGCCTGCCTTTCTGAACTATAAGAAATGCTGTATCAGCAGAGAGGATTTCAATTCGCATGAAGGATTTTATTCCTATTTTGTCTAGAAAGCAAGGCATATAAAGACAGAACAGTCATGGCCTTGAAAAAAGTTTGAAAACATGAGGGAATTAACAGTGCTTCTAATACCAAAAATACCAGTCACAAAGAAAGCCACTGAATAAAGAATAAAAACTTATCCTTTAACATTAATCACTTTTATTTAAGCCTTTTTCATTTATGATATCAAAGAGAGCATCAAATGGATCAAAACTACAGGAAAAATTAATCTAGTAGACTAACTAAAGAGCTGCTCTTGGAGAAACAGAATAATTTGACAATGCCTAGACCCATCAGCTATCTTTGAACTGACCAAACTAGATTTTGCATGTTCAGGATCATGTCAATGTTCTTGATTGCTGCACAAAATCAGATCTCTGTTAGAGCTCAAAGGATATCAAAACACTGTATGAACAGCAGTGAAATTTTGATCCCAGAGAAACTAAGTTCAGAGACAATTACTGCTTCTTTTTGTTTTATTTCTCTTCACTCTTGATTCTATAAAAAAATAATGCTTGGATGGTTTAACCTGCTTTTGCATTTTTTCTGTAAATGTTCACATATATTAAAAAATATATATATACACACATATATATCTCATGTGTATTTATATACACATGTAAGCATATGAAATTTAGCAGCCATTTATGCAAACATAAATCTCTATGTAGTTTCCTGCTCTTAACAGGATCCTAGAAACCTGAGTAACATAAACTGCTTCTGCTACATTAATGCTGTAATGAGAAGATAATAGAAGAGAAGAACTTTGAAATTTCAGCATATTTCTAACAGTAGCTAAATCTCTACCATTTACTTCCTCAGAAGTCTGATTTTTTGTAACACAATTGTCAATATTATGCTGTTATTATCAAATTCAAACAATAAATTTGAATGCATAAGCAGTATTCTTTATAAAGTTAACTTAAAATAGTCCCAAAATTGTCTGCAGTTCCTCAATGAACATCAGTTCTGTAGGAGAGCCATGATGACAAATTTTAGGAAGAAAACCAGTATATAAAACTTCCTAGAAATTTGGGGAACCCATTTCCTTCCTTATTTTGTTGCAAATCTTTGTTTTGCAATTATAATATAAGAAAATATAAAAGGTATTTCTAATTCAAAAAATATTTTGAATATTTTTTCAACTATTAAACACAGTTAAAAGGCCATTTTTTTACTTTCAATCATCAGGCAACAACAGCAATAGAGCTGAAATTATGATGTCAAGGACACACACGCAGTACATGTATCCCTAGTGGACACAATATTTTTGGCAATTTCTCTGAGGTTTTGTAAAAGCTATCATTTGTGCTCTCTGTGTAACATCCTTAATGAGGCAGCAGAAATTATGTCCCATAATTGCCCACTTTTGAAAGTTCAATTAATCTCTTCCTTTTAGGCTCTGCCATACAAGGGTGAATGTTCCCAGAAATTATGTGGCTTAATGACATTCGTGCTCCTAATCATGAAATAAATATCTTACCAGCAAATGACTTAATACAGTTGTTATATGGATCACAGAGTAGTGCTCTCAATTTATAGGTTTAACTGTGGAAATGAGACATTTTCAGGTATTAAACCAAATACTAGTGAAGACATATACTGTAATAAACTGAGAGTGAAGACACATAATATAATAAATGTATGCATACAAAAGGAAACACTCTTACATACTAGTTACTTGTGAGGAGCCTAACTGAAATGTTCCCCCAGATTACTTGTACTTGCAAATTACTTTAAACCTTTAAATTAGCTATTTGTTAGGTATAACCCTTTTTGGTTATAGAGCTCTTTTTGGTATCTAGTCTAAAATGTAGAATCATAATTATCTGTGTTACTAGTTTTCCAAAATTCACATAATATATCACATTACCTGCAGAGTCTATCTTACTGCAGTGAGTATGTTGCTCATTTCATACAAGTCCATTTTATTTCCCCAGGTATATAATTTCCAGGTAATGACAATCAAACCTTAGACAGTTCAAACCCTAAGTAGATGCTGCATCGAGGTTTTAGGGTACAGTCATTACTATAAAGCTTATGTCAATTCCTTACAAAGTCTGAACATTTTGTTAAGAGTTCTTCTATAACCTGATTTAGACAAAGTAAAAACTGACCCTTATCACCCTAATTTACACATGGAGAGATTGTAAAACACTACAGGTTGACTTTTAAACGGTTTATTTCAGTAAACTAAAAAGTATCTGAAGGAAAATGAAAATATGGAAAATAGTCTCTGGTTACACTAAGAAATTGGTGGTTTAATTGTAATAAAGCTACATGTTCTTTCCTGCAGGTGGCTACTGAGAGAACTGAAGTGAGTTGCTCCCAGATTTTTTACAATTTAAATCCGAATTCTTAGGCTGAAAGTTCATTTATCAGTTTTCACAGATATTTTGTGTATTGTATTTTAATTTCATTTTTATTTAACATGCAAGTCCATTGGACCAATAAAAGTCCAATAGTATAATATAACAAAAGAAGAACTAAGGAAAGTCTCCCCCCTCTAGTAGATGCGGAGGGAAGCATAGTGACCAGGAATGAGGAAAAGGCTGAGGTACTTAATGCCTTCTTTGCCTCAGTCTTTAGTAGGAAAACCAGCAGTACTCTGGGTACCCAGTCCCCTGAGAGGGAAGACAGGGATGGAAAGTACAGTGAAGCCCCCATAATCCATGAAGAGGTGGTTAGTGACCTGCTACACCACTTAGATACACACAAGTCTATGGGGCCATATGAGATCCGCCCCAGGGTCCTGAGGGAGCTGGCAGAAGTGCTCACCAAGCCACTTTCCATCATTTATCAGCAGTCCTGGCTAACTGAGGAGGTCCCAGTTGACGGCAGGCTTGCAAACGTGACACCCATCTACAAGAAGGGCCGGAAGGAAGACCCAGGGAACTACAGACCTGTCAGTCTGACCTCGGTGCCAGGGAAGGTGATGGAACAAATCATCCTGAGTGCCATCACACGTCACATGCAGGACAACCAAGAGATCAGGCCCAGTCAGCATGGGTTCAGGAAGGGCAAGTCCTGCTTGACTAACCTTACCTCCCTTAATGACGAGGTGACCTGCTTGGTGGATGAGGGAAAGGCTGTGGACGTTGTCTACCTGGACTTTAGTAAGGCCTTTGACAGCGTCTCCCATACAGTCCTCCTGGAGAAGCTGGATGGGCATGGCTGGGACAGGCATATGCTTTGTTGTGTCAAAAACTGGCTGGATGGTCGAGCACAGA
>NW_010185001.1:0-29298 GCF_000695765.1 Mesitornis unicolor | reverse complement strand
AGTTGCGCCTGCGGCTCCGCCATCGCCACCGGCACCAACAGGGCCTCCCAGGGCCTCCAGACCCCTGCGCACCTCCGAGCTCCCACCATGCTTCAGCAGTTCTGCGTTGCCGCGCACAAGCTGTGCTGCCAGTGATGCTGCGCGGCCTCTCCGCGGGGAAGGTTATGAGTTATCCCGCGGCAGTATGCACACACGTGTTGGGTTTGCATGACAACATTTTGGTAGCAGGGGAGCAACTAGGGTGGCCTCCGTGAGAAGACGCCAGAAGCTGCCTCCCTGTCGGGCAAAGCCAAGTCCAAGAAGAACCCGCTGCAGCACAGCAGCAGCTGGGGAAGAGCTGCGTGAGGAAACATGAAACAACTCTGCAGGCACCATGGTTTAACTCGGCAAGCAGCTAAACACCATGCAGGTTCCTCGCTCAACTGGCCTCCACTCCCTGGTGTGATGGGGATGGCACCAAAGTAATCATCATTTGAGATAAAGACTATATAATAAAGAAAACGAAACGAAACTAAAGTAATCATAGTGCCAATTAATTGTAACAAGAATAGGAACAGCTATAATTGAAAAAGGGATTAAAGAAGTCTTGGAAAGCATTGTATTACTTATCACTTACTAAATGCACTGCTAATTGAAGTCTTGAGTTGCTGATAAGAACCAGAGAGTGGTCTCAAGAACCGGCTAAACCCGACCCCCCGGATTGAGCAAGAACCAGAGAACAACTGAGTCTGCGCACAAGCAAGGGTTACTAGCGGTCACGGAAAAGGTCCTCCAGCACGACCACCAGAAGGTACTGCGCAAGCGCAGTTAGGAGGAGTTTATGGAAATAACTTCCTGGAACTAATCTTAATACGAAGTGGGGATAGGTCATGCATATGTATAGGCGTATTGGGAAATCTTATGTATATGTAACATTTTACCGCATATAACCTCGGCGAGCAGCGGCACTCGGTGCACAAGGTTTTAAGAAAGATCTACCTTGCTGCCCACCGGTGAATAAACATACCTACTTTACAATCTTATGGATTGTGGGGTCTGCTTTGTATCCGCACGTCATAATAAAGCAGTCAACATTATACTCAGCTCACAAACAGCAGGCGCTGGCTGTACGCCAATGAAAACACAAGGGAGGAGTGAGCCTCAGGAACCAAGATGGGCCACCCTCACGAAGGAGAAGGGAAGGGAAGAGAAGAGAAGGGATTGAAGAAAGGAAAGGTCAAAGGAATCAACCCCTGAAAATTCCCCAGTCATAGTGAGTGTGACGTTTATGGGATAGAATACATATTTATTGGTCAGCTTAGATCAGATCTGGATCATCTGTCCTGGGTCATCTGTCCCAGAGAGTCCTGGGCTTTCACTCACCCCCCCTTGTTGTGCAGAGAGAAGGAAAAACCCAAACCAAAACAAACACAAAACCAAGCTATAACCACAGGTGCTGGTGAAAGACAGAAAAACAGGACCTTGGAAAAAGTAAATGTTGACATGTTATCATATCAGTCCCAGCATAAACCTAAAATAAAACTCTCACTAGCTTCTAGGAAGGAAGAAGAAAAACTCTGTCCCAGGAAAACTAGGACACAAGGTCAGAGAAGAGGGAAGGTGCTCCAGGCGCTGGAGCAGAGATCCACCTGCAGCCCACGGAGGACCCCACGCCAGAGCAGGCGGAGTTACCCTTAAGGCAACTGCAACCCCTGGAGAGTCCAGGCTCCTGGCAGGGGCTGCAGCCCGTGGAGGGGACCCCATGCTGGGGCAGGGCCAGAGCACAATGGGGAAAGAGAGGCAGAGACCAGGAGTTACGAACTGATCCCTCCACTTGCGGAGGGTGGAGGTGGAAGACCCAAGCATAAAGTGAAGGAAGCATGAAGGGGAGGAGGGGAAAGGCGGTTTTAGTTTGGGGTTTGCGTCTCATTATTGCACTCTATTTTTAATTGGCAATAAATTAAACTAATCTTCCCCAGTTGCAGTCTTCTGCCCATGATGGTAACTGGTGGGCGATCTCCTTGTCCTTATCTTGACCTACACACTTTTTCATCGTAATTTCTGCCCCTGTCCTGCTAAGGAGGGAAAGTGGGAGTGCAACTGGATGTGCACCTGGCAGCCAGGGAAGGTCAACACGCCACAGTGTATTTCTGGGAATTCCTGTGTTCTCATCACAACTTTCCTACTGTATTTCAGACACAAAAAAAACCAAACACAACCATCATCTTAATGACAGAAAGCCCTTTCTAGGCTTTTCTTGAGGTCTCTCTACGCAGCAGAGCTTACATGTTCTGCTGTCATGCTACAGTAATATGCATTTGTAAGCTAATATTCTGCTTTCTCATTTCTCAGCTCTTGTTGGGAAAGCTACTTAATGCTCACTGCCTGCTTTTCATCTGGCTGAGTCTCTCTCCATCCCCTCTGGGGCTTTCCGAGATATCCATCAGCACTGTGCCCTCACCAGCCCAAACAAAACCTGCTGAGGCAGTCCCACCCATTTAGAGGAAACACTTCTCTTCTTGGAAGGAGCTTTAGGAGACAAGAACAGGCCAGATCCATTAAGGACCACAAACATATGAAATAGCATCACACCTCCTCCATTTCCCCTCTCCCAGACTCCAGTGGCACCCAAATGTCACTGGTGCTTGTCCTATTAAGGAATAATTAATTGCCTGTCCATGCCATACCTCTTCTGGTGTAAAAAACCTGCCCTGTGTGGCTCAGTACCCAGATGGTACCTAAACAGCTTTTTAGGGAGGGGAAGGTGTTGAAGGATGAGCATCCTATCCAAGGCCCAATACATCTGGAGTGCTTATCCAAAATAAAATAAATTCAGAAATTCAAGAGGGATCTCATTGCATTTGTGGCCTGAAAACAGCAAGGGAGGAATACCCTGAAAGGGCATGAACATCCTTCATAGATCGGTGCAAACTCTGCTGATACTGCAGCACCAGCTGGACACGTTTAGCAGGAGGGTGGAGGGTTACCAGTGTCACCCTTGCTTGTAGGAAGAAAAAGAAAAGAAAACACTGCACTAAGCAGGGTGTTGTTCTGAGCAACACGAAGTCCCCAGTGACCAAACAGAGCACATGAAAAAGGAAGAGGGAGAAAAAAATCATTTGTTTGACTTTGCACTTGTTTGCATGCGACAGAGGCAGCCTGCACACCTTGCCAGCCCCTCTTGCCACAGCACATACAGGAAACCCTGGTTTAACTCAGGGCATGCAGAAACCCAAAATAAATCCAGCAGTCCCCCTATGACGACAAACAAAGAGCAAGGTACATGTTAAAAGTTTAGATGAAGAGTGATTATTCCTGTGTAGAGTCTCACTCTCTTTTTTTCCATGCTGCATGTCTCTGGTAGCACTTTCCTGGTTTTACTGGACCCCCTGAAGCAGTGCAGCAAACTCGCTGCCAGCAGACAGCACTGCCAAGGAACTGAAAAGTTCTCAATAAAGCCATCTGTGACTTGGCAGCAGTTCCTTCCACAGCCTCCTCTGCTTGAGCCCGGCACTTACATGTTAACTGGCGAAAATTCTTGTGACCAAACCCTTGCAACACTGTTTTTCCGTTACCAGGACCCACCATGGATGACACAGAAGAGAAGGCAGAGGATGCACCCAGTGAAGCCACTGCAGCTGCAGCTCGCTGTGCCTGGGCCAAGAAGCAGCCCCTGCTCTGGGGAGCGCTGCCGGGGAGCACACGTGCAGGGAAACAGGGCTCCCCCCAACGAAAGGCTCCTTGTTACTCAGGTGCATGAACCTTCACAATGAGGCAGCGCGAGCCCCCTGCCCCTTGGCTCAGGTGGAGTGGGGCAGCCACGAGCCACAGGCGGCCTGTCGCCCACTGCTGAAGGACTCCTGGTCACTGGAGGAAGTTGGAAAGTTTTATGAGTTTGGCATTGTGTTCAGCTGACACCTGTTCTTCAAGAACTGCTACATGAGCAATGAGGTATGTGCTCAACGTAAACTTTGGAGGTTACAGTAAACTCTGAGTCCTTGGCCTTGAGGCAGACTTAGACACACCCATCTGCTTTCATCTGAAATCCCAGCACTTTCTACACCCTCGCTACTCCTTCACCACCCCTCCTTTTGTGTCCTCAGTTTCAGTTCCTACTGCTTGTGTAACAGATAACAAAAAACACCTCTGTGCATCACTGGGCAGGAACATAGGAAGAGTATTTCCTAACAGGAAACTAAATAGAAAAATCACTTTCGATTCCTCACACTGTTTATCACACTAACCACAAATTTTCTTGATGCCACATCTTACAACACTTGAGCTGTGGCAACCTAGTATTAACATACCACTTGTATGTAAAGTGCTGGCAGATTTATGGTATTCCTGGTGGTGTTAGAGGAAAGGTTATTAAACTTTTCTTCCTCTGCTTCTCTGTAGTAAACATGAAACCTCTAAATCCACTCCACGCAGCATTAAGGAGGTGGTATTTTCAGGTAGAGAATTAGTGAAAACTCACCCTGCTGGGCAGAACCACTGTCCCAGCAGAGACCGTGCTGTTTATGAGACTTGGACAATCGCCTCATTTCCCACTTTGCTGCCTGAGATTGTGCCTTTCTTCTCGCAGCAGCCTCAGCCGCACAAGGAAGTTTACAAAGAACAAAGGCAGCCCCACTTCCACAGCTATGGCCCTCAGCATCCCTTTGCGTTGGTAACTACGGTTTAACAGTCTTTTGAAGTGAAAGCTCTGGGGTCAAAAAAGTCATTACAACCGAATGCACAAATTGGCCTGGCCCAGAGCAGATTGTCTTAATTTAGGCAGTTGTTGATGATGGCTCCTCCCCACCTGGGGAGAGGAATCAGTAAAAGAAAAGGAGACCCATGGGAAGGGCCAACCCCAGCAAAGTTCCCAATTTATAACAAGTGTCGTGTTTATGGTATAGAATAATCCTGCCTTGGCTTTTGCTCCCGCCAGCTTCTGAACCTGGCTAACCTCAAACTGCTAAAGACCTCAATCCCTATGGCAACCTGCACACCAGGGCTGGCCATGAACTGAAGTGTCTGATCAACTTCATTCCCAGTAAAACGAGTACTGCTGTCTGCAGAAATGCAGCTTTAATGAATAGAAAGCTGAGTCTATGATTCTATGGCAGTGAAACCCGGACACAGATGCAAAAGAAGAGCTATTTTAAAAGGTCCGAGTTCATGCCAGGTTTATCCGTTGCAACAAGACCAGCATGAAGCCAGCTGGTACAAATCTGAACCTATGCAAAGCTGGTTTTGAACACACTTGCACGCTGGAGCCAGGATCCAGATACTGCAGCTCAGCAAGAACTGAGCCCACGGCCCCCTGTGCTGCAGGCACAGTCCCTCTACAGGCACCTACCACTGCAGGGTGTTCTCCTTTTCAGTTACTTCAAGTAAGGCATTACTCACCTTCTCCTCCCAGAAACTGCATCTGACTGAAGTGCAAACAGTACAGAAACCTCGGGAGGAATCTTCAGACAGATTGCACAAAAGATGATGAATTTAAACAGAAAAAAAATCTCAAATTTGAGACAGCACAAGAAATGATTATGGTCTTTGATGTTACAGAAAATGCAGACAGAAGGCACTGGTTAATGAATTACCACAGAAACACCACAGAAAATAAAGCAACATGGGTTAAAATACTTTTTAATCGTTTATTATAAAACACATATTTACATGTGAAGGCACTTTGAAACCGTTACAAAATTTTCATACGAGCTATTGTTTTAGCTGTTCAGCAAGTCCAAAAATACTTCTTTTATCACCACCTAAAAAGGTGAAAAAATCTGAACTGCATCCAGTTGTAATACATTTGTTTTTCCTAATGAAAAAACACTACAATGACAGCTAATAAGGATTTTAGCACCATCGGTTTTCTACAGTTTCAGAGAAAACAGCAGTGTGATAGACAGACACATGAGGATGACCTGCACATAATGTTGAATTAAAAGCAAGTCAACTGAGCTCTCATCATCCAATGCTGCTGACAGACTCGCACTGCGAAGCCTGGCTCTGTTTTCCATCAGAAAGGCTGCAATCCTCCACACAAATAAAGCCAGCTCTGCCAAAAGTGAAATCAAAACTCCCCATTTCCCCCACAGTACCAGAGGCTTTTAGGGACTGGAACACAAACATTGAACCATTAGAGTTGTAACAGCACTGATGAGCAAATCAAGACAGAATGGTTTGCTTCTCTTGTATTTTTTATCTCAAGATCTGGAGACAAATATTAGAAATTGAATAAAACTCAAGGAACTGATCAGAAGCATGTACATGAAACCTAGTGCACTGCATGGCCATTTCCTCTAACTGCAGCTCTCTATGGTCAAACCTCTCAGAAATAAGTACCCTTTTTGAAAAGCCAAAAAATCAAATCATTAAGTAGTTAATAAATCAAAAACAAGTTATAGAGTTAGTAAACTTTCTACTCACTGCTGAGTAGGGTCTCTGCACACCTACACATGTAAATACGTTTTTCTTCCAACACTGCTGTTGGAGGAACACTGTTCCTTCTTCCTTGGAACTGCGGTACAGATCTCGCAGCACTTGCTGAACAAACTGAACAATTAAGTGAACAGAGCTCCTTAAACAAGTCCTATGTAACTGTTCTTTTTTTCCAGTTCAATATACACAAACTGAAAAACACAGTGCTGAGAAGATTCTCTATGGCTCTAATCCTAAATGCAATTATGAAATAAGATCAAGCTACTGATTTACAGTAACGAGTAAACCTTTACTTTTCTCCATTTTGGTAAAATAAGCCCTACCAAATCCCTCAGCATTAAAATCTTAGCTACAAAATCAGATGCTGGAATTTACACATTTCCAATGAATCCAAGCCTTTAATAGGTCTAAAAACCCCACATATACAAACATGCCTTATCCAATGGGCTTACATTCAGTGTAGATACTACACAAAAGGCTATGATCTGCAGGGAAAGATAAAATGCAGAGATAGTTTGTAAGAGGAATTTGTGCTTTTGAACAGCCATGAGATGACCCAAGCCCCAGCTGTTTCTCAGCTGTAACCAGCTTGTACTTCTTCCTGGGTAACACTGCAAGACGTACAGACAGCTTCTGCAGCAGGGCTGCTTTCAGGCTTCCAACAGCTCCTGTGGCAGCATTCCCGGCTCCAGAGAAAGGCGATTCAGAGTCCCTGCTCCCTATCCCAGTGCTTTATCAGATGTCAATGTGCGGGTTCAGTCACTGCTTCTCAATTATTGCTTTTGTTATTGTGAAAGCTGCCCGATCCCCGTCACACGTACACTGCTACTGCAGCTCTGACAGGAGATGGAGCACAGCACAAATCATACAGTTCAAAACTGCTCAGCTCTTCCTGAGGCTAAATGATCAATTTGTTCTCCACTCCAGTTCCTCCACAGTAAAATAATGCATAAAATTCCATTCTTTTAAAATAAGGCACTTTAAAAGTTTCTTCCCTAAAGCTTGAGGAAACTTCACTGACTTCACTCATTTCCTTATCATTCCTATTCCAAAAATAAAAAGCAGTATTACTAGAAGCTGAGTTACACCCAGAACTCACGATGCCCTAAGTCAGGCTTGAGAACATGCAAAAGGGCTTTCTGCGGAGCACTCTTCTGCTAAAACAGCTCAAATTAACAAGTAACTTATAGCACAGCATGGTTTTTGGGAATCACCACCTCTCATTCTCAGGCGTTTACACTTAACCCTTGATTTTGCATCTGGTGGAAGTCAGGTAAGAGTTTGGTGTTGGCAGTTGTCTGTATAAAAAGCAAGAAATAAATAGCACAACAGAAGTAGCCAACTCCACAGCTTTTAGGTCCCACGGCAAACTGTCAGTTTTAATGATGTGCTCTTTCACTGACAACATCCTGGAGACGTTTAAGCAGAACATCATCGTTTTCCTGGCAGAGTCGCTTTGTAGGGGATTCCGTGTCACTGTCAATTGTTATTGCTCGTTTCTTACTCCTGTGCTCACCTTGTTTTATCATATTGTTGATGTCCTTCAAGCTCTGCAACCAAGACAAAAGAATCACGAGTTACTATGTCTCCATTGCAAACTTGCTCTGGTTTTCAATTACGTGAGAACAAAAAGTTACTCTGAACCTCTGCTGAGCAAATGACAGATTCTACATGAGGAATTCCACCCTCGACCGAAAACTGAGAGCCTATCAGTGAAACCTCAGTTCATTCAAACACACCATAATGAGGAGGTTAATTAATCCTCTATCAAACTGACCCCTTTCAACTTTTCTGCTTCCTACCTTGGAAGGGCTCCCATTAAATTTGTAGAGGAGCGCAGTCCGAGGTGTCAAGCAGGCACTGTTCTTGTGAGGCGAAACGTAAACAGAGTGCTGCTGCGAGATCCGCCGAGGAGACACCGGCTGTTGCTTAATGTTGGGGAATGGAGACAAGGGAGGGGCTTCCATCTGCAAAAAGAGACAAATTTGGACAAGAGCTGAAGCAGAAGATACTTAGGAGCAGTAACTTCACAGAAGGAAAGATTAATACACTTCCAGGTCTTCTGTGGAAGATTTTATCCCGTAACATTTGAGCGGCGGATCAACTATCCAACAAACAACAGAACAAATTTATTTTCCAGACGCATTACACAGATGCTCCACAGGCATTTGAGTAAATGGGTGTTGCAGCGATATAAAGAAAGGCTGTTAAAGCAAACCCTTATTACCGTTACCTGCAACTATTTGACTTCTGTAATCACACCAAGTGAATAACAGAACAAACTGTTGACAAATGTTTAACTGTCAGGAAAAAACAACTCTGTGTCTGATTATTAGATAGAGCAAAATTCCAAAATACTTTACTTACTACATGATCCTGGTTTGTGATATCATACTTCAGTGCAAATGATTTTACTCTTTCTACATAGACTGCATTGTAAAATTTAATAAGATCTCCTCTCTCCTCTGTTCCTGACTTGCTGGAGTTCTCTGCTGCAGATTGTCCTGAGGAACTGCCAGTTTTCACAGATGAGTCTAACAGTAAGAGAGAACTTCAGATTTCAGAAACAGAGTATCAGCAAACCGGGTGCTTCACATTCAAACTTACAATATCCAAATGACAAGAACTTGTCCATAAATTGACTAGTTAATCAGATGAATTAAAGAAACGAGCTTCAGAGAGGAGCGGGGTGTGCTGCAGGTGGTTGGAACATCAGGAGGAGCTACAAATTGCTGCTAAGCAGGCTAGTGGATTATAGCTAAAAAGGCCAACATAAATCTCCATTCCAAACTTGGAAATAGCTGTAGCAAAAAAATATAGCACAACTGACCTCTTTTCCCACAGCTGTTTTGGGGAGTGCTACAAACTAAATTTTAAGCAGTGTGACAACTCCCAGCTTTCAGCTGGCAAAGAACAGCTTTGTACTCAGCTCCTGTCTGCTGCAAGGGAGCCATGACACCACTTGTTAATGGCTGTTCACTGGGAAAAGCTGCTGTGTGTATCTGTTAATGCTCTTTCTCCCCTAATTAAGCCAGACTATGACTGAATACAGCTGTATGTAGAAACATTTCATCCTCCATACTGTTTACTGCCAAGCAAAAGAGGGCAACATAGAACAAAGCACTAGGAGAGAAACACCACAGACTTCAGCTGATGTCTGCACGTGCAACTCCTCGGTGTGGCTGCCCTGTGTCACAACACAGGTACACACTGCTGTAAGCTGGTGTCAAAAGAGCAGCAGTTAACACCAGATAAAGGAGACACGAGTCTATCAACTAAAGAAAAGGTCTGGCAGGAAAAGCAAGCAAAGTACTTTGTAACCAAGTACATTCGTTTGACTAAATACTGGAGCCCAGTGCCACTTCAGACTCTGTGACATCCAAGAACTGTGGAGATGCTGGACAGGATGCTGAACCTACAGGAGATCAGCACTGACCTGGACCCCGGTGGGATCCTCAAAAAGCTTTAAAATAATGGCTCTGATGCTCATTCAATCAGTTGAATCCCACTCACAGTGGGAATTTATCATAAGGAACTTTATCATATCCTCAGTGTCAGTGTGCATCCTGGCTGCAGATCTGCTCTGCTCATGGCTTCACACATGGGCTTGTGATCCCCGTTTCCTGACACATCACTAAAAATGGGCATGGCACAGTTCTCATGCTTTTCTCAACTATCGCTCTTACCCCTTTTCTCCTCTAACACAGAGCAAAGAAAATATCAACTACTTAAAAGAAACCTGAATATAAGAACATGGTGGTCTGAGAGTCACCGTTTTCATTTTCTGAAACAAGTTCTCCCTATTTAAGCATTCAGGATAGGTGTTATTAAGAAAAAAACCTGTCATAATCACAGAATCACAGAATCGCTCGGTTGGAACAGACCTCTGAGATCATCACGTCCAACCGTTCCTGTCTACCCCCTAAACCATATCCTTAAGTACCTAGGCACTGTTCAGTGTTGCTCTCCAAGAACTGCAATATCACTGACACACTAAGGAAACACTTCAACCTTGAGCAAGCAAATTTAAGGAAACAGAATTAAACATTTTTTTCAACCAGAAAGCTTGTTTTTCCATATCTAACACACAGAAGATAAGACGGCTTCTTTTTCCACAATACATTTGTTTTTCTTTAATACTTTTAAAACTAAAACTTGCTTCATTTCCTTACTACTTGACAGTTCAGTTCTTTCAAAGCCCTCAAGTGCATTTTTAAGAACAGCAGATTACTCTGCTGTACCTACCTTCTGCCATCTCCACATCCTGGTGTGTGTTTTTGTCCAGTAGGACATCAGAAGAAATACTTCTCAACAAGACACTCCGATAAACCTACAGGACACCGGGGAGAAACACTCTTGTCAAGGAAAACAAGGAAGATGAGGCGTAATCCATCTGGATAAGAATGAATGTCACACTGAAAAGGATTTGGCTTTTCCCTTATTGGCATAACCACTTGAAAAGCCACCTCTGCCCAAGATTTATAAAAGGGAAAGACAACGCTATTTACTCACGTGGCTGTTTGCTTGTGGCTGATTTCTGTAGCTTTTCATTATGTCTTGAAAAGTTCTTTCCTCTTTGGTTACCTGAAAAGAAAAAGGCTATTGAAGACCAAGTGCAAGCAGCAGGGTTGGGCTGCTCAGGTCTGGTCTATGCAGTTAGCTTCCCTCTCTGCAGCTTTTTTGTATCACTATGGATACACAATTTTAAAACTTAGTTCTGGTGATGAGGATATGAAAAAACAAGTGTTGTTCTTGTTCAGGCATTCCTTGTTTCTCAGCTACTAAAGCCTTTTGTTGCTTATGATGCTTCGGCATTATTCCTTTTCTGACTTTTCTTCTAGTGACACTAACAATTAAGTAAGGGAAATATTACCAAGTCAAAAGTATATTTGTGAATTTGAAATCTGGACCCCTTAATCCTGAACAAAACACTTGGCAGGTATATACACACATGCAATTTCAGCTTTCTTTGTTTTTCAGCCACGCATCTTGAATTTTAATAGCAGGTGAGCAACCATTTTTGTAGTAGGAGCCAGGAGAGAACACATCAAGGTCTCTGGCTAAGTCAGGTCCCGCACTGCACTGGAGACAGAGCTCAGAAGACTGCATTTAAAATAAAAACCAACTGACAGACCACACGATAAAATACAGAGCACTGACTACTCCATGGTTTTGCTTTTTTCCAGCTATCAGTATTGATGCCAAACGAGCCTAAGCTACGCTGCAGGTACTGAGAGCACAGGGAGTCACAATTTGGACACCAGTTTCTCTCTGCAGACAGTTCTCCTCTTCACTTGTCTTCCTCAGTGGTTCAGAGGAGCCTGGCTTAGCTCCACTTCCCTGAATTTGTGTCTGAATCTGATTCAACAGGCGTTGTGACCACCAGCTCTCAAGCTTGCATCAAACCAATATTCCAGTTTCATAATTCAACTTAATAATACCTTAAATCAGTATTGGCAAATTGAGCAAGAAATGAAGAAGCATGAGTAACAGGCAACCAGCTCAATTCCTCAACCTGATTCTTCAAGAGCTAAGAGAATTTTTTGGAATAGAAACTTTCCATCCATACATAAAGGTTGTGAGCTCCTGCAGATCTCTGCACTTGCACAATTCTGTAACTGTAACGGTGTTTTCAGTTCAGATTAGACAGATCATGATGAACAGGACAGAAAACACAAATATGGAGCAATGAGATCACATGCTGCTTTGTCTCTGCTGACCAGTGCTCATTGTGAATGAGCCTAAGAAGAGAAGAAAAATCCTCTCTTAACCAACTGACTGGGACATGAGCAAAGCAATAAAATTGTAAGCTGTGAATACAATTTACATTTTCAATTGAGAGAGAATTCCCTGGATTTCTTAAAACTATGTGTTACCTTTGCCATGATGTAAAAGGCACAGAGGAGGAGCTGGTCCAAATGCCTGTCCTTCATTAGATCAGCACAATGAACCAGTGTGAATTCAAAGCATGTCCATATCTTCCTGCGCAAGTCATTGGAAACATCCAGTTTTAAGCACAGATCACGCAAGCGCACACTTGCCAGATGATAAACCTGGGAGAAAAGCAGACACAGAGAGTCAAACCAAATGACCTTAACCTGGTCTGCAAAAATGAAGGTCCTCAAAGCTGTTCTATGTTTAAATAGTTCGTTTCTGCAAAACTTCCACCCCCTGCCCAAGACAATGTCTTCAAAGACTGCCTTGTTAGCTCTGTTCAGATGTTGGATCTCTAATGCTTATAGGAAATCTGCTTAAAAATATTATTACAATAGCTTCTATACCATGTCACTATAATGCAACACTCCCAACAAGCACAGAGACAGAATTTATTTACTATTAAGCATCATCTTAGATTAGAAAGCTGGCAGTTTTTTTTATTGTTTGATTACCAAAAGTGTCTCAAAACCCAAAACAACCAGCCAGTGCAACAGTGGCCTTCTTCCATTTAATTCAGAAGTTCTCACTTCATGGATAGCAACAGGCACATTCTTCTTGTTAGAAAGCAGAAAAAGTTAATCTCATTTTCACTTGCTCTACTGAACAGGAACAAGAAAGGAAAATAAGGGAAAGTATCATTTGGAATATGATGGTTGCCGTAAACAGCAAGTCAAAGTTTAAAGCCAAATTTAAGAGAAGATTTCAATTCTCCTTCATAACTAAGAAGTGTACGTTGCCTACCACATAGTTTGTCACATACATGGCTACAGCTGAAGTATTCCCCAACTAAGTCAAGTTTGCAAGCTGCAGCCCAAGCTCACCCCTGGCAACTGACTTAATCCTTTCCTAATCCAACCTCAGAGCAACAGCCAGACTGCCACTAAAGTAAGGAACCCACAGTTCAGACTCGGGATGTGGCTTACAAAGTGTTTCCAGGAATGAGTTTCTGTATGAAGATTTACCTCAGGGATTGTTTAATGTAGAATTCTCTAGTTATACAACACAGATACTCTAATAGGGGAAAACCTCTGAAAGTAACATTTTTAGTAAGAAAATAACAGCATATATTATATATATAGGCATATATTCTTAACAGGCATTTAGGCAAGTTACCCCTGTGTCCTCTAAAGACCTCTCACATGCTCCACATCGGATTAAAGCAACTAGAAATGGGGAATCTTAAGTTTCTCTGAAGCACACCCAGTTCTTAACTTAGCCCTTAAATGCTTCATTCTTTCAAGAAGTTGGTTCTTTCCAGAAACTTTCAGATAGCTTGTTATTCATAACTGCTTTCTCAGGGTCCATACCAGCAAGATCAGCACTGCTGTGGCAGACCTCAGAAAACTGCAGATGAGAATCTCCAGATGCAGAACTGGAAGCAGTGCAGTTCTGAGTGAGCAAAACACAGGAGAACTCTCTCATTTATGGTAAATCTAACCCTTGCAAATGTGGGAGGCAGTAAAAAATAGACAAGAAAAGTAAAAACTACTACTATTTCCCAGATAGTTATTTAGAGAAGCTGCTAATTAAAAGACAAAAAACCCATGAAACATCTCATGGGGAGGGGGATGGAGGAAAACTGGATTCTCTGCAACACTTGACAACATACTTTCCCTTTTCCCAGGCAGGCAATCGCTCTTGCCAAAGGACCAGTACGTGAAGACAGCGGTAACGAAAACTGCCCAAGGAGGTGAGTTTCAGCATGGCCATGAACAGAAGTAAAGCCCAACGTCCTAATAGAGATGTTTACCTTTCTGTAAAACAGTGCCAAGGACCCGGTTTTCTTTGGCTTGCTTGCTGACGACAGATGTCCTTCCTGTGCTTGATTCACCTGAGGGTGGCAGGGAGCCTGAACCTCCATTTTGCACGGCTGACCTAAATTTGTCGAAATGGGTATCAGTGTGATCCCACCCATTTCATTTGCAATACCTGGAGATGATATACACATCCAGAAATAAACATTCGCTCTCCTCATGCTGCAGCATTCAATTGCAAATTGTAAATTAATTCACAAACATCTCATAAGACTCTGTCCCTCTGAGCCTTCAGAAATTATTAAAACTTACACTTCTGGTAATGCTTAAAGGAAGAACAAGAATGTGAACAATCATCTCAAATTATCTGAAAGTAAAAAGTTTAAAAGAAATTGTAACTTCTGTAGTCCATGTTCCACATTTCTGGGGAGGTGGGCATTGCCTTTTTTTGCTGGTGGTGTTGTTTGCTTGGTTGGTTTTGATTTATTTTGTCTGGGTTTTTTTGTTTTGTTTCGTATTACTCTGCAAACTTGACAGCACATCACACACAGTGATCATTAGTTTCCTTAATAGTCAAATTCTCTTGCTGAAAGTCTCCCTAAACATAAAAAGTGGTGATCTTCCTTTTTACCTATAGACCCAATTTTAAAATTAAAACTAAATTTTCACGTATCATTTTCAGAAATATTCAAGCATCACCCAACTTCAACAAAACAAAAATCCCCCACTATTTTGCTAATGCTAATACGCAGCCCTTACCCAGAAATTCCAGAACCTTTTAAGCAGTTAATACAAACAGTAATAGATCATTATTAGAGCTGAGAACCACAGCATCGCTTCATCTGCAGTGAGCCACAACTGGAAGAAGCAAGAGTTCCACAGCTTTGTTCACAAGGAGGGATCTTCAGGATGCTCACCACAGACCAGGTATCTCCATAGGAGACGTCGCCATAAACTTAAGTGTGTTTTTTGTAATATAGATGAAGTGATACATGTTTTTTTAAAAAAGTGATACATGTGTAAGATGCATGGTCAGTCTAAGCAGATCTTCAAAGCAAGCAAAACATCTAGTAGAGAAGAGAAACGGGAATAATCCATACCATGCAGTGGGATAGTAACCTTCTGTCTCACTTTTCCCGGCACTGTAGCTGTTGTCACAGTAATCACTGTTTGGCCAGGAGAAACCGACACATTTTCAGCAGCAAAGCTCGATGCTGGAGCAATTGTCAACTTAGTCCCTTCAGTTAAAACTTTTTCCATTTGCATGTCTTTGGGGCTGTCATCTCCAAAGAGCCTTCTCTTGGCACTTCCAGCTGTAGGAGAACTGTAGCGCTCATGAACAGAGATTGGTGACAACGGCTGCATGTCTAGTATGCAAAGGAGAAATAAGAACAACCTTAAGAGAAGCAGCTTAACAGGACTACTCCTCCACAGAAGTGCAAGGCTAACCTTCAAAATACAAAACCAGAGTACAAGAAATCACTTCTAGTTAAGAGCAAATCTCACAGGTCGCTGTTCCTAGGTGACAGGAACAAGACCTGTAACTGTCAAGTGTCTCCTTCAATTCTGCAGACATCCCAGACAGCTCTGTTTCACAGTCTGGGACCAGATAGAAGACAAGAGTAACCAAGCTAATTTGCAGAGACCAAGGAACACGCAGTATTAAAGATACTCCATTAGTAACACTTGACTGTCTGATCAGTAATACTTCCAAGTGCTATTCCTGTGAACACTTTCCCCTGCAGGAACACTGACCACTGCATACACGACTTCTGCACGTTCTGGCTTCTACGCAATCCCTAAACTAAGCCCAGTCAGAAGCCCCCACCCTCATCCACACCTGGCTCCTCTCAAGCTCCTCTGTTGGTTTCACACATTTGCTCCAGCAGTGACTGAAGGACACAATACTGATTCACAACCTTCCCAATATTGATTCACAAGCTTCCCTTCCTCTGGCTTTTCGCATTTCTGCTGAAGCCTGCTAGCCACTTGGGAGGCCACCAGTGAGAGCAGCTTCCCATTTCCCATGAAGCAGAAACCTTCTGGATAACTGGCCAGGTAAGACTGATTGGAGACCTTATTTCTAACACTGCCAGGATGGTTTCCTTGGTCCCAGGAGCAAATAAACATTTCTAATCCCCACCATTTTCCATTTGAAGTCAAGAGGAGTGTTTGGTACCAGATTCTCAAATAGAAGCTCAAGTCTCACACAGCACCACCCATGTATAAGACACCATCTCCAAGCTGCTTTCCCTTCCATCACACAACAAACCATAACACCCTCAGCAACTGCTTACGCATCTCTGTTTCTTGTTTTTTAAATACTTGTTAGGAAAGTGTCTTGTAATGCAATCTGCCAAACAAACAGGGAGACAACATCACACCACCACTCAGTCCACACTGCACCAGCAAGAACCTATGGACTATTGTTTGGGAAGCAGCAATTCCTAACTAGGAAAGCACGAAAAAGCAACGGTGGTGCTGCCACCGCCTCTTCGCTCTCACTGTCAGGAGACGATTCCATGTGAGACCTCGGAATCTGCAAAGAGCAAGGCAGTTCTTCAGAGGAAAGAATACCACGGCTAAAGTAATGTCCTCCCCTCCTGCAAGAAACAGGTCCATAGCAAGGAGGAATAAATGCAGCTGTCATTCAACTTAAAAAAAGTCCCTTAAAATCCAGTCAAACTCACTGAGAACAAAAAAACCACCACCAACCCACTCCCCCAAAAAGCACCTGCTTTTTGTGTAAGACGCAGCAATGGTTTCATCAGATGCATCCACAACGATTCTGAATACTTAATTCAGATTCAACATTGCCTTTAACAATTATGAAGTCCAAACCACCTCTACCCAAATCCACGCATTCAAATCATATCAAAAGCCTTGAACGTACCCCGTCTTAAATTCCCACCAAGATCTGTCCGAACCTCTTTTACTCGAGGGTGAATTATAGGAGATATTGGCATCATAGGTAAATGCCCAACCCCGCTTCCTCCATTGCTTGCTTCGAAATTACTGGGAAATATTACCTGAAAAATAAGAAATGTCAGTGTAAGATAACAAATAGATTTCCCTTTTTTGTGCCAATACATTAATAGTTCGGCAGCAAACGTCTCATTTGAACAGTTTTCTGCATAACACAACAGTGAGAGAAAGAATGAGAATTTCCTAATACAAGGAAAACAGGTAACATACTTCTTCACAGGTCGGGACCCTGTTGTCCGAGGCCTGGAGGGCACTCCAGAGCGCCGAGTCCCGAGTCCAGGCGAGACTCTCGAGAATTTGTTCCTCAATGCTGTTGAGGTGCTTCACCATGTCTCTGGAAAGGCCTTCCTCAGACCGAATCAGTACTTCAATTACCTGATGGCAACAAGACACACGCACAAAAGCAAAGTCACATCGCTCATACTCAATATTATCAAGTCATTATTCATTTCAGAATCACATTCAAAACTTACCTTTAACATAGATGGCTCCAGCCTCCTCCTCACATCTTAATCTTCCCCAATCCTCTTCTGATCCCTCTTTTTTTTAACCTTCTTTCCCAAAGGCAATCCAAAGGTTGGAAATGGACAGCACATGTCCCATTGATGCAGAACAGCCCACTCGTGAGGCTTTTTGTTTAAGATCCTCTCTCATCATTGCTAAGCATGTGCAGAATGAAAGCACTGAGCCCAGCAAGCGCCCGCCCAGTGTCCCCACTTCAGCTGCTGCTGAGGTTTACACAGTTTTCTGTCACCCAATGACCCCTCCCCAGTGGCAATTGGGAAAAGGAATGGGGACCCATAGGTTGAAATAGAAACAGATTTAATAAAAAAAACCCACACAGTATTAATAGCAGTATTAGTATAAAGCACACAGTTATACTCAGCCAATAGAGCCGCTGCAACAAGCCAAGGAGAAGGCCCCAGGAGCAGAATGACAGGCAAGACCCTGCATGGGTCACAACCATCAAGGAAAGAGGGCCATCCTCAGCAAACTTCCCAGGTTATAGCAAGTGTGGTGTTTATGGTATGGAAGAAGGGTCAGCTGCCTTGGCTTCTGCTTACCCCCCAGCTTCTGCACCCAGCTAAGTCCAAACTGCTAAAGACCTTGATCACTGCACACCAGTGCTGGCTGAAAACTAAACCCAAGTGTCTGACCAACTTGGTTCCCACTAAATTGAGAGCTGCAGCCTTTGCAGAAATGCAGCTTTACTGAATAGAAAACTGATTCTATCCCACTGAAACCAGGACAGCTGGGTATGGGAGAACCCCAGCATTTAAGCTTTCCATCCCTTCCCTTCAAACAAGCAGCCCATAACAAAAAGGTTTGAAAATCACTGGTTTAAAGTCTTATTTAAGAAAAGGTTAGAACACTTAACATGTACAATATGTACAATACATGGATCACACTCCACACCTATGCTCTAATGCAAGATCCACTTTATGTTACTTCTGACAGAGGAACATTCCACCCATTTTCCTAAAGCTCCAGTGATGGAAATGCCACAAAACTCCCACAAAGGACTTAGCGATGTGTTTACTTACTGATAGTACAGACACTAAGTACCCGAAGAGCAAAGTCACAAATGGCACAAGCAGAATAACAAATATTGACTCTTTCATGGGAAGTCTTTGGGACGGCACCTTTTTCTTCAAGAGTGCCGCAAGAACGTACAGTGAATATCAGCAAAGAAAATTCAAATCAAACGTAAATCTGTCCCACAAATTTGGATCTGCACCAGTGCATCTGGTTTTGACGCAGGCTACCAACAGCCACAGCACTACTGACAGATTTGTTTCAGTTTCACTGCTGTCCTACATCTGGGGATTAAAGAAGGGAGAACAGAATGTAAAACAGCTTTCTCAAAGGGTTCCATTTTTTCAGTTGTTATCGTCCAAATAAAACTACTTCTGATTTATTCAGGACTAACTACAGTCAGCTGTTAGCTATCTTGTAAAAACAGGAGGCATATGGATAGACGACGAAAATGTCAAACAAGTCAAAGAACAGAAATTGCACTGGAGGCGAGGGGGAACGAGGTTAACAAAAAGGCAAGAATAGAGAACATCCAGGAAAAGAGATGTTATGATCTGTCATACAGAACATAGAAGAAAGGTAAATTTAACAAAGCAAGCTCTAATAAGTAGTAGCCAAAGGCAAAGAATATTATCACTATTTTATCACTAATAAGTACCACTAATTTACCACTAATAAGCAGAAATATAGCTCGCAGTCAATAAATATCATCAAAATTCATGCTTAAATGCTTTAGTATACTAAAAGTGTATATATTTAAAGAACTAAAAGTTGATTGACAGCACACTACAGTTAAGTACCATCTACAAAAGGGTTTTCCTGCTTTCAATTTTAGCTTCAACTTCAGTAACATACGTAAGAACAGACAGAATTTATAATGGGCATATGACACATTAAGATCAGCCCTTCTCCTACTTGATCACATAGGAAGGAAAAACATCATCCTGTAAGACTGTCAATCCAGTAATACGCTGGTTTTAACAGATACAGTTCAAAGACAGTATTTATTTACCTTATAGAAATAGAACGGCCTGAGGTCAAGAACTTCAATGATCCAGGGAAAGGTACGAGGAGAGCTGTATGCAAAAAGGACCATCTCCAAGCAGCAAGCCATGAGAGAGCGGTGAAAGACATCTTGTTCCAAGAGAGCCTGAAGAGAGCACAGAAAGTGACAGCGGTCTGAGGTTGGGAAACGGAAGTTTGAATTTTATGGCACTAGTACTGCATAGGTTATTGCTGGACAGAAGAGAAAACTAGGTTTTTTATCAAAAAGTTTTTCCTTAAAACTTTGTCAGTGTGAGGGTTATGGAGCATGGCCCAGGCTGCCCAGAGAGGTTGTGGAGTCTCCTTCTCTGCAGACACCCAAAGCCCTGGCCGTGTTCCTGTGCGACTGCTCTGGTGATCCTGCTCTGGCAGGGGTTGCACTGGGGAGCTTTACAGGGCCCTTCCAACTCCAAACATTCTGTGATTCTGTGTGTGAGAAGAGCTATTGTTTTTTTCTACCTTCCATGATGTCCTCTTATTACAGGGAAGTTTAGAATGGCAAAAAAAAGCTGCAGACTAATAGTGCCAAAACCATCACTTTTTTCATACCAGGGCCAAACTGGCCTCCTTATTGTGAATCACAAAGCAGAGCAAAGCCACTGCTGTCTAATACATAGTACTGGTACTGTTAATTGGATAAAGAAGAGAATAAAAGTTATCTGTTCATAAAGGTGAGATAGTAGAAGGCAACACAGATTAAGATGGTTAGTTATGCCAGAACTGTACTATTTCTGATAGCAGTGAAAACTACAGGAAAGCACCTCCCACGTTATTTCCTCCTTTTTAATATTCACAGTACACACAGCCTGCTGTGCTGCAGACTGCTCTGTTGTGGAGCTGTTTGAAGATAACCCCTGAGAGAGGCTGACGGAGTATTCACCTCTCCTGTCAGTTCTTTACTTACAGTCAGATCCCTCCCGTGTAGTCTTCGTGTTTCTTGCACCATTACAGTCTCCAAGATTTTATAGTATAAGATCTCTGCCAGTTTTAATCTGTTTACAGCAAAATCTGAAATTTAAAACCAAGAGAGATGAAGCCCAAAGCCATTTGCACAAATGGTCTCAAGACCAAATGACCAGTACTTGTCCTTCCCTCAGAAAACAGTGCACGTGTGTGTATGTATAGACTTTGCAAATCAAAAAGGATGTTCAGATCCACGACAACAGCATGAAATTCTAGAAGTGTTTTAAAGGATTATGTATTTTAATTATTAGAAATGATGTAATTTTGCTCACAGTTTCAATAATTTTCCTATTTGTATTTCAATTCCTTTAAGTTTTAAACCTAAGAATGCAAGTTTACAATGTTTGTTAAGAGCTGCTACAGTTTCAGTGCTTTCTTGGTTAACCCATTTTGAACTGCAACTCTGTTTTA
This sequence comes from Mesitornis unicolor, assembly GCF_000695765.1. Taxonomy (NCBI): domain Eukaryota; kingdom Metazoa; phylum Chordata; class Aves; order Mesitornithiformes; family Mesitornithidae; genus Mesitornis; species Mesitornis unicolor. The sequence continues at coordinate 8,257 of NW_010185001.1, read as the reverse complement.
CTCTGTAATACAGTTTTATTCTTTACAGTGTTCTGTTTGATAGCAACAGTTTTCTGTTTTGATCTGTTCTGGGTTAAAAACAGCTCCACCATATTAAATACTTAGACAGTGTACGTACGCATTTAATTTGCCCTGGTTTAATATTTTTAAGCGTCCCCTGCATTGCACATCCGTACCTATATGGGAACCTGGCTGTTCATCTGTGGACTGAGTGTAGCTGCGACAGAACGTCTCGCCTATTTCTTTCACTCTGCTCATAATGCTTTCCATAGGGCTGCGTGCACAGGACCTGAAGCAGAACATACAGAGAAAGCCTTGTTTGTATAGACAAATATCCAGTTTCAAAAACAACCACTCAAAAAACCAACAAACAAAAATACCACCCAAATAAAAAAAAGCAAAGCTACTCATACTGAGCTTTCCTTATCAGGCAATAACCTGTATTACCATAGAGAACAGAGGAAAACACAAAGCAGAAATAGTTTCCTTTTTTCCTTTCCTAACAGAGTTAAGAGAGGCTATGTAGATTTTGGAACAAATGCAGCAGAAATCAAGAGCTACAGCAGCACACTCAGGAGCAAAATACACCTGCGAGAAGCAAGGTAGTGGGAAGGACACTTCAACAGGCAACAGGCCAACCAAACGCATCCACGGGACCACACAGACCAGGCATGGCTTGAGTACAGGAGAGCTTTCAAAGTGAAGAGTCAGCTTTTTCCCAAAAATACCTTCTTTACTAGCAGGGCAGAGTGGAACCGATCAACCCCACACAGTCACTACCATAGAAACGGGCCAGAGAATCTCCCTGTCCGGAGATGCTCTTTCTGAGTGCTTCCAGATTTTCCAGCAATTTGGGGTTGGACTGGATGAGCTTTAATAGTCTCTTCCAACCCAATATACTCTATGATTCTGTGAAAAGATGTGTCTCAATTTGTATGAGAGCAGTTGCAGTGAAGTTACTTACTCAAAAATATTTATAAGTTGTTCACTCGGTGCATTTTTCAATCCAACCACAATGTTCTGCAACCGGCTCACGCTCTGTGTTGCTGAAGCAACAGGAGTGATGACAGCTTCCTTTTCTCGTAGGTATCTCCTTCCAGTCAGAGGTGTTGAAGGTGCAAATGACCTTTTCTGTCAGAGAAAAAATAATTTAAAAAAGTAATCAGTCAACAGAACTGTTTCAAAAACCTACACTACCAGTACGCTACCTGCAGGCTGCCATCAAACCTGTGATCTCAGAACTGACTAAAAATCCGAGTTTTCCCAGGACTTCATGAATACAAAATAGAAAACAAATCTTCAGGTAGACTGAAATTAACTCAAAGTTGGTTTTTTTAAATATAGGAAAATGTGACTTTAAATCTTAAAGGCTGTAAATTTTTAGGCTCACTTTGAAGAATACAGAGCAAGAAAGAGAAAGCATATGCTTCCATTCACAGTCTGTGACTGCGTCAGGTAGGTGACACAAGGAGGACAAGGCAGAGCTGCCTCAGAGAGGGTCACAGGGAAATGCTCTTTGGGAAATGCTGTCCTGGTGGACCCAGAGCCTCCCCTCACCCAAAGGAGGATGCAGCACTCAGCAGATGGAGCTGTGCTGCCTGCACTGTGTCCTGATTCCTGCAAGGGACGCAATAAAGCACTTGGCTTTGATTTATTAGAACTGACTACATTTTGAAGGTACGAGGCAAATGACGAGGAAAGGTTATGCCTGCAACTAGCACATACAAATAGCAGTAAGGTCACTATTATGCTACAGAAACCGAAGTTCCAAATTGATAAACTCATTCCAAACCCCTGTCTTGAATTTACCTGAACATGAGACACACTTATATTTGGGAGAGAAAGCTAAGCCGTGTGATTTACAACAGCACTAGCATCTTGTAGTAAATATCCTCAGCACCATTTTTTTCCCCTCGTCCAAGTTTAAAAGTAATCAATGTTTTCCCACGTGCCAACTTCATTAAATACATTTTACGTTTTTAAACACAGTGAAACACTAACTTTGTTTATAGGCTACTTCTTGTAATGAGGAGTTAAGACTGGTGGGGTTTGTGTCTTGAATGTTATTTTTCATAGAACAGTACACAAGTTGACTTTTCCTGTCCTAAAAAAGGAAACACTGGGAACACAAATAAACTAATCCAGTGTAAAGGCTTCATGGTGTTCTTATGGGGTATAAATGAAGCTTGAACAAAACCATAACACCTATATACTTAGGTCTTAACTACTTATTGATTTTTCTTGGACAAAACCAGAAAACACATGGAAGTGCTCTCACCCCGTTTAAGGAACAGTTATTTACCACATTCCACAGGAAATAAGACAGCACTATTTCTCCTTAGCAAGACAGCATCCACTGAAGCCTGCAAACGGCATTCGTCATTTTCCTCTCAGGAAGAAGTTCCAGAAATTCCAAGTCATCTCAGTAATTCAAAGAGCACACAAGGATGGAAAAACTTGAGGAGTACTCCAAGTGAGATCAACACGACACAGGAATCACCTTTTCAAAATGCTGCTGAAGATGACACTCCACGTGAGCCCTCGCTGCTGTTTTCCCTCCTGGCACATCTGCAGGAAATTTGCGAGGAGTGCCGATTTCTTCTTCAGCATCAGCCCCTAGGAAAACTCTCTCATCAAAGTCACCCACTGTCAGAACATACTCTTCATACTCTTTATTCAGTGCTTTGCTGAAAGAGAAGCCCAGGTTTTATACCAACGGTTAAACTGCTGAAGAAACAAAGGAAGTGCCAGTGGAGTTAAGGTACAAAACAAAACCAACACGCGTTCGAAGCATTTGATGTGCTTGCGAACAAAACCTTCCTCTCCCGGTCAATCTGCCTGTGGCTATCCCTGCCTTCCTCTGGACTTAAAACCTGCCCTGCTCCCTCTATGATCCGCTGCAGGGACCACTCTTCCTCCTAAGTTACCACCAACATTTGGCTCTCAGTAAGAAGAGGAAAAAACAACTTTGCTTCCATCCCAGTTGTGAATAAGAGTTTGGAAGTACTCGACTGAGCAGAGGTGAAATCTTTGTATGCAGGAGCACATTAACGGTAGCTGCACTAAGCAAGCGACATTTCTGCTTTTGCCACTTTATAGCCCGAAATTGTCATAATGGTAGAGGAAAAGGGGAATTAAAGAGCTCGTCCCCTGGGTTCAATTTCTAAATATCACCCCTGACATAAGATACTGAACAACTCTTTAGTTTTCTCTAATCCAGCTAACCCAACTGGAAACCAGGAACATTTAATCTCATGAAGGTTTCAAAGCTTTAAACCTGGGAGGCAGAATGAAACTTTCAGATAAAGCTCAGTTTGCATCAATAAATCCTGTCTATGCGTTTTTCACGATGCACGAACGCTGTAAAAAACATCTTGTGCCTGCAAAGTGTCTCTGCAGATCAAGCTATCCCTTAAGTGTTCATGTACATAACAGTGTACTCCTGATGCAAGTGATTCTGTCACCCCCCAGGAACCACCTGCATCACAGGTTCACCTTCCCTGCGTCTCCTGGAAAAAGTAAAGATCCATGAACAGTTTGGACAGAGAAAGAGAGGCTACCACATTTCCTTAGATGTCATTCTACTTGCAGAAGAACAGGGACTACTGCATGACTCCACGCGACGTTATCATGAAAGTAATACTATTAATTTTTAAGTAGAAATAAGAGAAGCTCACTGCTTCAAATGGATCACAGCAACACTGTTTTGTACCTGTTGCTTTGCCTCAGTCTTTGCTCAGAATTCTCAAAGCAAACCAACAAGATAATAACTTGTTATCACAAGGTGAGTTTTCAAGTATTTTTGGAAAAGGCAAAAAAACCCTTCAAGAGATCCAGCATGATCCAGCAGCTGCTGTTCATGTTTTGCATTTAATGAAACTTTCAGAAGTGAATTTTAAAAGTTTCTGAAACAACTGCACTTGCCATCCACAGAAACCCCCTGCCTCTTTTTTTGTGGTTTTGCAATTGTTGCTTCTTTTTCTTTTGAGTACTTCTGATGCACTCACAGAGTTACGCACTCAACTGGAGCCTGATAAAGGAATCTAAAGAATTCCCTGCTCGGGTGTAAGATTTGAGGTGCGCACAGAAACACATCCGTGAACTTCCATGTTTTAATTGGCATGGGATTACCCAAAGGTTACAGTTGCCAGAAAATAAGGGCAAGCACCATAAAACCTGACATTAAGGAAGAAACTCTGCAGCTGACACCCTGACATTGGACACATCTCAGATCCAGAAAGCACTTCAGCCAAACGGCAGCTCTGACTGTCAAATAGTTAAAATAATTAATAATTAGCTACAGTAAGACAAAGGAACAGGAAAACATGAGATTTAGCATTCGTTCATTTAGAAATGAAACCACACACCATGATTAAGAACATAAGCTGTAACTTACTTATTTTCTGTAAAGTTGCAAAGATCCAACAGACATTCTCCTTTTAAGATCTAAGAATAAAAAGCAGAAATATCTTACACGTTAAAATCAAAACTGTTCCAGCTCTAACCGTGTGAAGGCATGATGGCTTTAGCCAAAAAGGAAATGAGATTTGAGCATAACTGGACTCTTTTTTTGCCTCAACCGAAGGACAACAATGTCATTAACAAGAGAAACAGCTGAGCACAAAGCCCAGTGCTCCTCAAGCTCTGGATAGCCTCGCTCTTCAGAAACAGCACTGCTATTTAAGTCTGTTCCACTGGCAGGTCAGGGACTGACCTGATGAGCCACTACACAAACTGCCACAGAGCTTTCCGGGATCAAAACCAGACAGAACAATTTATCCAACTGCAACCTCACCCCCTTCCTTCCAAAGCATTTTGATCCTCTCCACAGCAAGCAGCAGGACCCTCGCTATCGTGATGTTCTCCCATAAAAATCACTTCACAATGAAATTACTTTTTTGCCTGAAGAAAACACTGTTGCCCACAACTGAGTTTCACACTGCCAAGAAAGGAGAGCAAAGATTCCCCACTGACATAAAAAGCCAGAACACAGGGGACTCTGCAGCACACATCATTAAAAGTGAACGTAAACTCTGCTCCTCCTAAAATACACACAAAGAAAACCTGAACCGGCCCAAGTTCATGTGCCTATTGGTACACTTTCCTGCAAACCAGTAGGATTTAAATGGTCTCCAAACCATTCGCCTCAGCACTATCATGCATTTTTAGAACCAGTAAAATGTACCTTCCTATCAAACAGTTTTGAAATGTATGGTTTAAAGTAGTGCTCCTTTATTCCTTTCGCTTCTACTAAAAGCCCGTCATGCAGCTCACATAGTGTGGCAATGATGCAAGGAGGATCTTCAGAGGCTGTGATCTCTGTCCTGTGGAAGTCCACGGGTAAGCCTGAGAATAAGGACAGGGGATGGAAAAAATAAAATAAAAAAGACAATAAACCTTCAACTCCATTTAAAAATCAACAAGAGAAAAAAGCATATTTGATTTTAAATAATCTGTCCCCACAAATACCTTTAAATGATGGGTTCAGTAAATCTCTTCTATTTGGACACAAAAGGGCATTTGCAAAAATCAGGTCCAAGCAGCACAGAAGCAAATGATAGGAATTTACTAAATCGTCTCCAATCATACGGAAATTACCTTCAAAAGACAGCATATAATGTCAAGCAACACAAAAGAAGTGAATAACTCGGAACGAGTACAAACCATGCAGCTAAAAAAAGCAGGCCTACCCTTGGTGTACACAAAGAGAGTCCAGCAGAAGTTGAAGAGATCTTTGACACTGCACGGCACCCGCCTGTCAATGAGGAAAAGGGGCAGAAGTCTGTTCTCAGATCCAGGAAGCTGAAGCTTGGTTTACAGCAAGGATTTCATTCTGTTTCCTTGCTCAAAATAACAGTGGGAGCCGCTACTCATCTTAATTTCACACTGAGGCACAATCTAAGCTATCATCTCTAACCTCACTCCATGCTCTGCACTCATGCTCACATCCAGCTCTGCACAGCAACCCGACCTTCAGACCCTTCTGAGCCAACTGCTGCCTTTGGCCTGCAACCTTGGTCTCACTATTTTGCTGGTGTCACAGCTCTACCAGATCCTCCCATAGCTGTAGGCAGTGAGATGCCAAGGGCTACATGAGCACCACTGACCGTTTTCCCTAAATATTTTACTAAAGCATCAGTCACCCCTTCCAAACATGCAACTACAGCTTGTCTTACAGCTCATCCGCTGCATCACGTTTGGAGCAGATTACCCAAACCCACAGAGCTGGAAGACCAGGAAAGACATTACTCAAGACAGCTCACAGAGAAGCTGCAGCTGCAGTTACACCAACAAACGTGGCTCCAGTGGAGAAACAGGAACAGAGCACACAAACAGAATTCCTCCCAACACGCAGCGATGCCCACAGCGCTACCTGCCATATGTGGAGAGCTGTATGAGCAGAAGCACCCTCTCCACCTGCGGACAGGAACAACGCTGGAGCACTGTACCAGAACAATTATCCCCTCGCAGCCAGAGGACACACATGAGCTGGCAAAAACGCCTCGCACAGCCCCAGCTCAGCTCCTATCACTACGGTTACACACTCACCATGAAGCTATCTCAGAAGTGGCTGCAGTCAGCAGGGAACCTGGACAAGCTCCTTTAATTACAGCAGAAGTCGTGTGTCCGTGTGGAAGACGACACCAGCAGTTACTGAGTTTGTCATGGGAATGAGCGCTCCCATTTGTGTGCTACCACTCAGCTGGCAATCGCGTTCAACGTCCAGCAACGCGCAGGCCAGCTGCACACAGAGGGGTCACGCCACGACACTGACTGCCTCAGCCGGGGCTTCTCCAGGACAAAACACCCCTGCTCTCCTCAGTTATTTCTAAGTGTTTCAAGCGTCAGTATTGCCAATCCCAGCTTAATGCCTCTCACGGTGCCTCTCCCCACTGCAGACAGACCCAGCGCAGGCCCATCTCTGCCCACGGCAGTGAACTGTGTAAACGCAAACCTCCTCTGCCACAAGCTGCACCCCACCGCAACCAGAGACGTTTCTGCACTCGCTGCACTTCAGAATCAAGGCCACAAAGAGGCTCTCCCGCTTCGGAACTTTACATGACTTTTAAAAGCACAGATAGCAACATTAACTTCCATAAACCGTATTAGGTATAGCCTCTTCCAGAGAAAAGTCACATTAAATCTCAATAATACCTCTGTTTTCTGCTTCGCTGTGGTTTAGAGGTTTCTTCGTAAGGGTTTTGAAATATATCCAAAAATATTGGTTCAAACTTTTTGAAAATCACAGTTGACACTTCAAAATTTCTCTCCAGCCTCTCCACTCGCTCTCGAAATTCCTGTGGTAGATTTGACATGTCCATCCACTTCTTCATTTTGCTAAAAAACTGAATTAAACTTAAAAGAAAAGAGGAAAAGTCCACTTTATTTTGAGCTTTAACTAACTTCCTTTATTCTGATTTTTTTTAAAGCCAAAATGCAATCTACTCACTCCTTAATGACTAATTTGGATAGATTTATCATTTATTTTTATAAGACTCCCAAACTGTAAATATTGTAAGCTTTTTGCTTTTTATCACTTTGGTTTTTCTCCTTGACTCTTCTCAAGACATGGAAACACTGGCTTTATTTCAAGGCTGCCCGCAGAGCTGTGCCAGCCAGGGCAGAGGGAGGCACCAGAACCACAAACAGGAGCCTGCGCCTGTCCGAGTTACCTGCACAAAACCCAGTTAATGCAGCTGTGACTGCTGGCAAGCCCCGCTCCGGCTGTGCGGCTGAGAACGGGCTTTACGTGGAATGAGGAACATTCCAGGTTCTGTCACCTTGGACTGGAGCCACAGCAGCGAGCGGACCTGCCAGCAGAAACCCCCACATCAACTCTGACGTGACCACACAGCTCTGCGTTCCCAGAACGCCACAGGACAGGGCCGGCACCTACACATCTGGAGACTTGGCCTGAATCCCGAGTCAGGCACGAGCCTTATCCAGATCAGAGCAGAGCCCTGCAGGGTCTTGTTTGTGTTTCAATTAACTACAGAAAGAAAAAGAAATAACCAGTGTGGGTGGAACAATTGCTGGTCTGACGTGGGTGGTTTTACAAAAGCTTGAAGTTGAAAATTTCATTTTGCATTTTATTTCCATTTCTAACAGAAGATAATTTACTGCTTTGATAACATTCCCTTGGGACACGCATTTTGCGGTGCCTGGAGCTGCGAGAAAAGGAGCGAGCACCTGAGCGAGGAGCTTTGGCGGAGCAGCGAAGGAGCAGGCGCTGTTCCGGAGCAGCCGGCGGCAACCA
>NW_010185000.1:0-30976 GCF_000695765.1 Mesitornis unicolor | reverse complement strand
CTCTCTGACCCTTAAACAGAGACAGGATATATATACTTACATGTATTTCCAACACAACCTGAAGCCTGTAGTTTACTGTCTGTTGGTTTAAATGACAGCTTGATGACAAGCATGAATGATTTCCATTCAGTCTCATAAATATGCTGGACATTTAGCTTACCAAATAGCAACTCTTGTCTTTACTCAGAAAGTGGGATGCATTTATATAATGAATTTGATTTTATATTTTTCAGTCCAGTGAGCTTCCGTCCAAGTCAGTGTGTTCCAATGGATAGCAATAGAATTTCTATTTTTATTGTGTTATGATTAATTTTTCTAACCAAGTAGGATTATAGGTTGCAAGGACTGTAATATTACATAACATAACCAATTTTTCTTTATTAGCTAGCTCTGTATGAAAGACTTTTTGGATGGAATACAATGTAAATATTAGCTTCAAAAAATGAAATAAGGGGATATGGTCAGAATAATAAACAACCTAGCATAATAAAAATCAGAACAAGATAATTATAGCATCATTTTTAGTAATTTAGTGTCAACAATAAGTTATCATTTAATGTACTTCAGAAATTGGATTGTACATCATGAAAGAAATATATAGTCATCAAAACAGAAAACTGAAGTAGAAGAAAATGGAGGAAAGTATATATGCATAGGCATGCTTCATTAGGAATTTAATCATATTATATTTGCATAAGCTAACTTAACAGTACCTTACTGAAGAGTTCTAGTCAACAGAAAATATCTGTGACCTTTCTGCTTGAAAAAAAAAGAGAAGCAGCCTTAACACATTTTTCAGTAACAAAATCATTAGTGAATGTAGAGACTGAAGGAGAGGTGTGTAAACCTGTGAAATTCTAGGACTGACTGTGACCTGTTAACATTTTAAAGGTGATAAATGCTGTCAGATGTTTTAAACAGTTTAAATCTCTTACCCAGCATACACAAAATATTTTTGAAGCCTTGCTATGTCCTGTGTCCTTGCAAATTCCTGGAAAGCACTCAGCACTTGGCCTTTTGTAGCTCAGCTTAGCAATGGCTTGGAATGGTGCAGCAGAGCCGTGGTGGAGGTGATAGTGAATCCATTCAACTGAAGTTTTCATTTTATGCAATTGCATTCAACTGAATGAAAAATCAGAGATGATACTCTACGATACCTCCAAGTCCAGTGTAAATACTTGTCTTCTGCTGGGCAGGAATAAAATTGCATAAGTCTTTGCACAAGCATAAGCGAAGGAAACCAAGATGCTGTTCCTGCAAATATTCTTAATTTACTGTTAGGAAGTTTATTTTTTTGTGTTTTAACAAATTTTAGTTTAGTTTTCATACTTTCCTGGTGAAAAGGATATTCTGCACATTTTTTAAAAAACAATAGTAGAAAATTCCTACATGCATGCCACAAATTTCCCTTTAGCAAGAAATGAACACATTGGAAGATGTCACCCTGAAATATAAAGGACAGTATATATTGTTTGTTTGCATACCTTCTATCTGCAAATTTTACAATTGATATAAAAAATGTAAATTATAAAATCACAATATAAAATAATCTAGGGTTTTGGGGAACCCTTTAACATAGGCCTAAGCTTACAGACTTCTGATTTGTAACCAAAAGAATTGAACAAGAACCAAAGAACTGGCAAAGTTGCAAAAGAATTTTACCAGAATAAAAATAATCTTGTTGATTTGTGTCTTGGTAGACACAGATACATAGTTATAATTATACTCCAGGAATTCATGTACAAGGAGTAAGATGAGAGAATATTTTAATTCACTGGTGGAATAATTTTAAATACAATATGTCATTCAAATCAAAGTCGAACATTATCTTTCAAGTTTCATCTCAAGAAAACCCAAACAAAATGCAGTATTATAAAAATTAATTGTTTTATAATAAAATACTAAAAAATTCCTTTTTAATGTTTTCAAAATATTTTTACTGAAATTATGCTTATGGTTAATTAAACAATGTATGAGGTTTTTGTCTTGTTATGAAATATTTTCATAAATGAACTTCTCTTCCCTCCAAGGAAAACTCTTAGAAATAGTAATTAATAAGTGTTGAATAGCTACATTTCAGTCTTATTTTTCTTAGTAAAAACATATGGTGACATAGTACAGCAAATATTATCCACTGCACTACTGTTTTAACATAGACCCATGCATTTTGGTAAATGAAGTTTGGTACTGGAGTGTAGAGAAAAGGAGGACTATGATCAGCAATGTCATCCATTTACACAGCACACTATCTTCTTACTTTGATGGATTTTCAGCATTGTTATATACAATATATTTTAAAATATGTCATGTGGATAATTTTAACATATTCCAAACTGCACATTCAATTAAAATTAAACTGAAACAATGAAGTCACAGCTGCTCTACTACCTGAAATAAAAACTAGAAAATTACTGAGCTAAAGCTCTTCATATTTCAGGGATGCATATATAAACAGAAGAATCCTATCTGCTCTCTCTGAATGTTCATACAACTTTTGTTCATCTGCAGACCACAGTGCATACTGATCTTGAAACCAGCAATTCACTTGTTTCAAATACATTCCTCATAGTTCTGAAGACGCAGGAATTTTAAAAGAGAGGGAACAAATTTCTTTCATCTACATGTACCTCCAAATTCATGAATTCCATTAAACCAACACGAGGTGTAAATGAGTCCATTTAAAAGGATCTTCAGTTTTGAGTATAAATTCCTCTTTTTTTTACTGCAAGTAGATTAAAAGTAAATGAGGTAATACTTTCATGCATGCAAGCAAAACTAGAATCTAGTTATCTATTTCAAAAGTTGCTAAGGTCTAAATCATTAAATGCTGTGTAAGTGCCTTGACGTTCAGAGATATTTAAGCATTTACCATTTGATAAAATGCCTTTATGTGACTGGTATTTATAAGGACTTATGCCCTGTTTATTTGCTGTATAAATGTAAAATGCTGTAAGGACATTATTTCAGCTTGCTATCTTGAGTAATGAAGTCATAATAGTAGGGACTTGAATGTGTGATTTTGAAAATAATGGAAATATTGTCCTGTTCCCAGATACTACATTGTTATTATTTTTACTGTTAGCTTAGTTTTTTAGTGGCTTGTTTGGCCAAGAGAGAGGGCTGTCCCCAGGAATATGATAACTCTTCTTGCTCCTGCTGCAAAGATGGCAGAGTCTTTACTGATGTGTGCTCTGGTGCCCTAGCAGAGTCAATGAGAGATGAGCTTGCATACCAGAAATCTAGATTATGTTCTTTGGAGGGGCTCAGTGATGGCAGCACCAATGGCCTGAGGTTAGAGTGCCCGGTGGCAGGGGCTTTCAGGCTGGCATTTTTCCATCCAGGTAATTGGCAATTACAACCTGTAAATTTTTTTTGGATAACAGCTCTTCTCAAAAAACACCTGCTAAGTCTCTTTTGTAGGAGTCCAGCCTCCATGTTATCTTTCTCATGTCATCATTAGTAGGCTGTTATCAGATATTAAAAATTAAAGGTGAATGGCATGTCAGATCAACATGTGAGGGAAAATACGATGATTGTGATGATGCAAACTAAAGCATTGTGATGATATAAACTAGAGTAATAGCTGCATCCAGCTTTGGAATCCCTAACACAAAAAGGACATTGAAGTGCTAGAGCGTGTGCAGAGGAGGGCCACAAAGATGATCAAAGGGCTGGAGCATCTCTCCTACAAAGACAGGCTGAGAGAGTTGTGGTTGTTCAGCCTGGAGAAGAGAAGGCTCTGGGGAGACCTTAGAGCAACCTTACAATACCTGAAAGGTGCCCATAAGGAATCTGGGGAAGAGCTGTTCACTAGGGTATGTAGTGATAGGACAAGGGGTAATGGTTTTAAACTAGAAAAGGGTAGATTTAGGTTGGCTGTTAGGAAAAAGTTCTTCAATATGAGGGTGACAGATCACTGAAACAGGTTGCCCAGAGAGGTGGTAGAGGCCCTATCCCTTGAGATATTCAAGGTCAGGCTTGATGGGGCTCTGAGCAACCTGATCTAGTAACATTGTCCCTGCTTCCTGCAGGGGGATTGGACTAGGTGATCTTTAAAGGCCCCTTCCAACCCAATACATTCTATGATTCTATGAAAGTAAGTTATTCAGTGAGAGCTGACCATCTCTAACACATACGTTTAAAACCTGACAGTTGCACCATTGGATATCAGCAATCAAATTTTCACACTTAAATTGATTGAAACACATTGACTCATTGGCTCAATTGCACATTTGGGTTTTATTTTAAACATTGCATGTATGGATAAATTACTTGCAGAGTAAAAGGCTGTTCTCAGTAACACTGAACTGAAGGCTTGTCAATTAATTTTACCATCCCTTGGGAATGGTCTGACATCTTTCAGCCTAAGTCTCTGTACTAAAGCTCTGTGTTAGCCAGCATGCTGATGGCAAAATGTACACATCTAATGACAAGACCCTGTATTTGCTTACTTTATAAGCTATGAGTATTTTTTCTGAAGGATGTAAAACAGAACTCATATTAAAATACAAAGTGTGTCTCATACTGCGATACATAAAAGCTCTGCTTGGAACCAGGACCCCATGGTGATGGGGACTTCACATATACAAAATCAAATGGCCTGCAGTGGCTTTGAAGCTTATGACTAGTTCTGTCCTAGTTATGCAACAAAACAAATAATGGTGGTTGATTGGTTTTTCAGCTCCTACCTCCATGAGCATAGCAAGCATTAGAGCACTGTTACGCCTTCCCATGCAGACCTCAGCCCAAGTTGATCAAGTATCAGTTTGGGTTGCCACAGTCTAGTGTTGATAAGCCTCTGGCTTCGAGGAACCTGTGCCATGTTTGTAAATTATTGTATGCCTTTCTGTCATCTGCTTGCATCTTTCCTGTCTTTACCATGGCAATGCTTCCAGTGCCAGGCTGTTCTGAACCTCATCACATTCTTCTGCCTCCCTGGATTAATTTGAAAATCGTGTCATCAGCCATCCTTCAAAGAACAGACATTATTTAATTCTATCTACAAGAACATACATAGTTTTCTTTCATTTTTTTTGTGATCAACTCATGTCATATTTTCAACATGTCTAATACCCAGTTCAAAAACAAGGTAAAAATGGCAACTATTCGGTTTCCCCTTGTTCGAGCCAAATTTCAGTGTAAAACCTATTGCTTAATTTTCTACCAGTTCTCACAACACACAGAATGTGAACACGGAGTTTTTAATCTTTTCTTTTTCCCTGTAATGCTTCTCTCCAAACTGAATCACTTTTGTGAAAGAGATTTTGAAATAGTTTTAAGACCATTATTATGTGTTACTATTATCTGTTGGACTTCGTACTCCTCTTGTAGTAGTGTCTATACTTTATACTACCTTGGCCTTTAACTTTTTTCTGAGAACTGGTTGTGATCTGCTTGCAAGAGTTTTTCATCATTTTTTTTCCTGGTACTGATGATAAACTTATAATTCTGTAATTACTCAGACTAGCAAACATTTAATGTTGCTAAGACTCTCACTGTTAGTTTGGCATCTGTCTTCTCTTTTCCCCCTTCTATGTCCCTTTACATTTTTTTAGGCAATGTATTGACTGCTTTGGCAAGGTTCAATGTCTTTGTTGCTGTATTGTTTGTAACTGCAATCTAACTATTATTTACTTCTTGTATCTTGGTGTTGCTAGTCCAATGCTCATATCTGTGCTTTTCTTAAAACCTGAAATGGTCAGGATCCAATGTTTGGATAAGTTGAAGGTTTTGCAACTTGTGATTCCTCCTATGCTTCCAGTATCTCTTCAGCATTTCCAGAAATTTTTGGGCCACCTGTTTTATCATTCTTATTTCTGATCTGAACATGTTTCAACATGGATTAGGCTCCCATCCACTAAACTTTGGGAAACAACTAGTGTCTACATTTTATGCTAAATTAAGCACATTTAATTCCCTCTGTAGTTAGTAAAAAAATGCTTTATAAGTTTCTAGGCAAAGATTGTATCTTCCTTAATCTGTCTTCATTGACTATTACACAACATGTAATGCTTGAATAATTTAGCTTTACTTGATGTCCTAAATACAGGTATTAAGCTGGGGATACTGGATTTCGTCTTTACCATACACTCTCACATTTTTATATCATGTCTGCTTGACACCTCTGGTGGCTGCTGGAGCTCCCTCCTTCCAAAACTTTTGTCTGTCCAAATTTTGTCTGTCCAGTGATTTCATCAAAGCTTTGTGTAATATTTTTGTCTTCTGTTATCACAAATTAAATTCTTGAAATGTTTTCCAATCACCAACCCAATAATATTATCGCAGCACTCCCCCTTTCTGATGCAGTCCATTTGAAGCAATATGCTATCAAATCTTAATATTTACTCTAGAAAGTCCTTAGGAAAAAAGAAATGAATGATATAACTATTCTTTTATGATACTTCCTGTACTATCTGAAAGATAATGTGATTCAATTTCAAATCATATTATACATGAGCTTATGAATGCAGAAAATGTAATTTCTTTTTGATTTGTGAGCATAAAAGTATGCATTTTTCTTATAGCCTTTCTCACTGTTTTTTATAGATGTGATAATTTTACTAAATTTAAGTAAACAGTGCTTGGTTGGATATGCCCTTTGATTTTCAAAATAACTGGGAAACATGCACTGTTATGGATAAGTAATCTGCAAGGTGAACACTGGTGTGTTATGTCTGTGGCATACCTCAGGGGATGTATCACCTACGCTCTTACTGGAGTACATTAACACAAGTCAACCTTATCAAGGATTATTACCACTGAGTCTATTACTACTTACTGGGAGAGAGTCCAAGATGATGAAAACCACAATGAGCATATTATTGGTTAATAGGTAACCTGTTTTAAAATGAAAGAAATAAGAGGAGCCATTAAAGGAAGTTCCATTTTATAGTCGCTAAGCTGGGACATGGGAATTTATGTCTATCTTGTGTCCATGTACAAACTGCTACAAATATATGAGAAAAAGGCACCTGTAAGTTTTTACCTTGTAAGCCCTTCCTTCTGAATACACTTTCAGACATAGAATCCCAATGAAGTCCAGGATATTAAACTCTTACAGTGGAGACTTACAGATTCTCATGAAAGTAAATTTATGTCCCTAGATTTAGCTTTCGTATCCTGCACATAACTTAAAAATAATATTTTAAAAAATTGAATGATTCTAGTGATTTATGAGGAAGTCTTACGCAAGGTATAACAGTTAGTAATAAATATTTGAATTTAACTGTTATTTGAATCTGAGTGAATGACATAGTAAAATGGGTGACTAATGCCAGTTCTGTAAGTGGGCAAATTTCACTTTGAGCTCTAAGAATGTTGGATTGAACGTTATGTGGAATTACATAAAATATAGCAGAAACATACATTGTATTTACAATTCATGTTTTGTTGCTCTGTGCATTATGTACAATATTTATAGCACAAAGGTTAAACTGAAGCAAGATTTTAGGAGAAACTCATGAAACTCATTTTAGAAACTGCAGAGCCTTCCTACCCTCAGGCAGATCAACACTCCCTCCCAACTTAGTGTCATCTCCAAACTTACTGAGGGTACACTTGATCCTCTCATCCAGATCATGGAGAAAGATACTGAAAAAACCTGGCCTCAATATTGAGCTCTGGGGAATGCCATTTGTGACAGGCCACCAACTGGATTTAACTCCATTCACCACCATTCTTTGGGCGTGGCCATCCAGCCAGTTTTTTTACCCAATGAAGATTACACCCATCCAAGCCATTTGAATTTCCTACCTCAGAATGGCTTGGAATTCAGGAACCGGATTCAGGAACACAAGGATCAGGATTGGAGGCAGATGAACTAGCAGGGTTCTGCTCAGACGTCAGCCATCATAGGAAAAGAGGGAAGAGAAGAGCAACAGTGCAAGACCCTCGAGATCCCTCTGCTTTATGCTGAGTTTGACATGTGGGATGGAATACCTAGTTGGTCAGTTCTGGGTCATCTGTCCTGTCCGCTCCTCCTCGCACATGCAAATATGGCACCCATAGCATGACAGTGGCCTTGCCATGTTTACATGCCATACAAGCACTAGCACTTGTAGAAGTGAACGCTGTCTGGAAAAACATGTCACTAGTTTCAGAGTACAGCCACTTAGAAGAGACTTAGCTGAAAAGTAAAATCATTAAATTCTAGTTCTATTTAGCTCAAACCAGGTCAATATGCTACTTTGCATACAGTGATAAAAGTACTTGCTTGAGTAAGGGGGTATGAGCTGTCCTCCAGAAGAGACTGAACTTATCAGAAGTGACTTCAGAAAGCCTTGTCTCACTGCCTGTTGTGATAGCACTTCTCTCTGTACTCTGGAAGAAGTTTTTTCTTGGTTTTGCACCAGATGACCATCATCACCAAAATGAAAACGGTGTCCCTTTTTTACTGGAGACAAGCTAAACCATAGATTGCTGGATTTGCAGTCCTTGTGCTTAGTGAGGCATCTTTCAGCTCTTAGTTTTAGATGTAGTCAGAATAATCATAACTTAAAATATGGCAGAGGTTCATAATTCCTACTTACTGATTAAAACAGCTCTTGCATTAGTTCTGCTTCCAGACTTTTAAACAAAAAGTAAGCAAGCAAATGCTGCCTTTGCTTTACCAGCTGAGGTTTGTCTGCATACATGAGAACTCAAAAAACCCAGTTGTCCTTCTTAAACTGCCAAATCTACACATTTATATTTTGCTAAAATTCAGGTATTGGTAGTCTCTTTTGTATTCCCAAGTGAAACTTTTATTTTTTAAATTTCAGTTGCCAGAACAACTGTGAAAAGTATAGAGTCAGCTGCTGCTGATTAAAATAGAAAAGGTAATTAAGTCCAGTCCATCACCAGGTTGATAGCTACCCCTGTTTGTCAGCCTTTGCATGGAAGTGTTGTTGTCATGTGTCTTTGCTGAAAGATGGAAATAGTGCTGCTAGAGGTACATCCACTTTTCCAACAGTGATGCACTGAGGATGAAAATCAAATGGGAATAAATATTGTGTCTGGGAGGGAAAATCACACTGGGTTTGTCTCAAATCAGAGTTTCTGAGTCTTCCTGGCTTTGTGTCACACAAAGAAGTGCCTTTGTGGAGGATTGACCTGTTCAAGAGAGAGCTGTCTGAGGTTAGAAATGTGTTTCTAAACTAAATAGAATATCAGCTCCTGAAGACAAAGAGTGTCTTGCTAATCCTGTGAGAAGTGCTGTGCTATTATGCCTTACAGAAGCCTTCTCCTTAGCGACATTTTGAAACATCTCTTATTAGGAGATATTTTGTTTAACCAATCATTGAGATTAAAAGATAGTAATGAAACAAATGTAATAAGGAAAACAGTCATATCTTCTTGAGAGGAACTATTTAAAACTGTTAACAGGGGAAAAGTATATACCGTGCATAAATATTCGACAGTTAAGGTGGACATATCTTTTGTACAGTTCAGAATTAATTGCCTTTAGCAGTATATGTTACAGGACAAGCTGGCAGTTATAGAGACAAAAAAGAACTGTATGAATCATTGAAGGTAAGAGAGGAGATAGGGATGCAACTTCCAATATTTTCTCTAGCTCCTCGTTTGCGAGTTGCTGTAGTGTAAGGGAGATCGCTGCTAAGTTGTTACATTGTTATAGCCTGAAAAAGTATTTTCAGTGCATAATAAAACAGGACTTACCAAAAGTAGATTTAGTAGGAGCAGAATGTTTCTAATATACCTCTAAAAGCTTCATTAAGTATTTGGGAGACTATTCTAAATGGTCTTAAATACTGGGAATTTCAGTAATAAAACAAAATTTTACGGAAATCAATTTGAAGGTGGTACTAAACAAGTGCAACTTAATTTTACTAGAGAATTTGACTTGTCTAAATGGAAATACTAAATTTTTAAATTCCTATCTTTCTAGTGAGTGCTCTAGTCTAATACTGACTTAAATGTCAATAAATATTTTAAAATTTTCAAAGAAAAGAAATTTCTTCAAAGAATGAAAGTCAGGCTTATAATCTTAGTGTTTTATCTCTCCCAAATAGTTACATTTGCTTTGTTTATACTTATTTATTGTTTCTATGTTTTGAAAAGATGGTATTATAGTTTATATATTAATTGTTGAATTTGGAACTGCAGGAGTAATTCTCTTGGAGAGGTATAATATACTTTAAACAAATGTTACATTGTACTTCATTAAGCTCATAGGTGAAGAGAAGCAGTAAACCAGCCTTGATAACTGATGAACATATGTAAATAACTAAATCTCAGCTTTGAGATACATAAAAATATTCTCCATGAAAAAAAATAGAAACAAAGGAGTTAAAAAGCAAGAGCAGGGGAAAAGCCAAGCTGACTTTTGACTGTCCTATCTGAACCTGATACATAATTTAGGATTTTTTTGGATGGGAAAAAGAAAAGATATGCTAATATCTTCAATGTCCTTTGTAATTCAGTTTCACACAGCTCTTACGGAATAATATCACAGGTTTAAGTCCATCAGTTCAAAAGCCTGGTTATCACCCAAATGGCTATTCATGGGAACAATCATTTTTGTTGAGCTCTTGTGTCTGTAAGCACACCATTTCTCACCATTTCTTCATCATAACAGCACAGGTAGGGGGCTGTTTGCAAAATCTGTGTCCAGATCCACACTTTTCTCAAAGCTGAGGTAATGTGTCATCTGAATAGTTCATTTATCTGAGTGTTTCACACCATCTGAAAATACCCGATGTGCTGTAATAAGTCAGCACACTGCTGAGCAGTCAGTCCCTGTCTAGACCAGTACTGTGACCTCTTTACCACACCAGTAAGATAAATACAGAGCTGGCGTCCTGTTATATTCAGGAAAATCAAATTTATTTTTCTTTCCCAGAGACTTCATAGTGATTGGCGGGAACAACTGGGAGGAGATGCTCACGGCTTTGAGTTCTTACTGTCTTCTGCGGCTTTTGTTGTATTTGAAGGGGCAAATACACTTTCAAATAGGTATCAAAGATCCTAAGTTCTTCAGGGAATAAACTTGGGTTTTTTTTGCCAACATTTTATGGCTCTGTGTGGACTTGCAATGCTATGTAAGCAAATATTTTCCTGAGACCAAGGACTGCATAGTAAATCTGGTGACAGACTTCCCCTTCCTCCACACAGTGTAACAGAAATTGCAGCTTGTCACGTCCTTTCAAATAATTTTACAGCATACTGTTTCAGTCAACATTTGGCTGCAGACGTCTTGTTAAAACAAAGCAATAAAGCACAGCAATCATAAAACAAGTAAGCTTGATTAAAAAAAAAATACAAGGTTTGGATAGCTGAGGCACAGAATGATTGAGTTCTAATGCAAGAGTTTTTAGGCTGATGCTTCAAATTCATCCACAGTCCCCATTTTTATTGCTGTACTAAGTGCTCTGTTTTCCATTGCTCTCCTGTCACAAACCCTAGTAATGTAAAGAGGGGGAAAAAGGCAGGGAAAAAATAGATTGCTTTTCAGTGGAAATCTACACATAATTTTCATGCAAATGTACCTTCTCTCTGCATATTTGATAAGTTATTTAACTCACAAAGGATTTTTCTGTTAATTGTTGTATCTGCCACTTACAAAATCTGTTTGCCAAATTACAAAGTCAGCCAGCCTTCACTGCGGGTATACTACCAGCCACTTCTTTCACAAAAGATCTTTAGTCTAATTGTTTTATCTGCTGCTTGCTAAATCTGCTTGGTAAATTACACTTTTCACTGAACTTAAAGGAAAACCTTCTCAGGAAGCCATTAGTAGTTACTGACATGCAGCATAGCTTATACATCTTGGATTGTGTGGGACGGTCTGAAAGAGGGTTGTACAAACAATGTATCAGCCAGAAAGAGTGCTCTAGAACAACACTGTGGAGTTTTATTGTAATTGATCGAATATTATTTTAGAGAAATGTGCTTGGTGTTCTTTAGGAGTGATAGGATTTAGCATGAAACAAAACTAAAGGCGTAGGCTTGATAGGAAATTTTTAGTGGACACATTTTAAAAGCTACAGTGCTACCATAGGTCTACTTTCACCCCGTGAGCTATGGACCTGAGTTGCCAGAGGGAGAATCAGAACTTGGTTATTCTCTGTCCCATGAGGTCTGGTCTCATCACAGAGCTCAGGCGCTGGATGCCTGGGTCATGCTGTAAGGCTGTGCCACCAATTTGGACCATCCAGGCTATCCTTAGGGAATACTTGGTAAATATCTCCTGTAAGTCTGGGCTTTTGTCTTCCCTCATTTTCAAAACTGAATCCACTCACAACAAACAATTTTTGGTAGGTTAAACTAAATAGTACCTACCCTGTCTGCACATCTCCTTTCATTTATATCCTTGTGCTGAAGTTGCACTGTGCATTTAATTTGTTTTTCCAAATAGGCTTTTTGTAATTAGAAAAGACAAATTGTTAGACCATCATTGCCACAATAATGCTAATGCAATGCTGCAGAGGGCAAGTTTCAGGAGAGACTAGGGGAAAATACAGGAGGAAGAACTAAACATATCTTTGCATCTTGAGCAGCGCTGCAGTACCAAAGAAGCAGCCTGTATAACACAGGACTTAAGAGACCGTGGATCCTATGCTTTATTGTTTTTACTTACCTACAGTATATGTATCAGGGTTCCCTTGTACCAGGTCAGGAACCTTAGTAATTCTCAGATATGTGATAAATGTGATACTCTTGTCTTAATTTTTCAAGTCATGCTAATGTCCTGTAACCTCTGTGATAATAAAATACTGATCTTTTGAAGAAAGAATATGTTAGATATTATTTTTAAGGTTTATTAAGTACAGCATGAAATGTAATTTCATGCTAAAAGATTTTAATTTTTCAGTATCAGTAGACCACAAGCACAAACATTTTAAACATGAAACAAAGTACTGAAACTAAGCAATAGTTGAAAAGAGGTAAAAAGAAGGAGACCTATTCTTTGTTGTGTCTCAAAAGATCTTTTTTAGGGAATTTAATTTTGTTTAAAAAAACAACAAAACCAAACATATGTTGTTTGTTAAGTAGGCTTTTACACACAGGTCTGCTAGTGCGGTTCAGTTTTCACCTGTAATCCTCTGCCTTGTAATCTTTTGCCAGCTGACCCACAGTGAATAGAGATTGATGAGTGAAAAAAACATTGATAGAGACTAGACTGAAGTGACTGATCAATTTTTTTAAGAACATTTGCTGTCTCTTTCGTCTTTCTAGCCACCTCCCATATAATCTTTCTAAAGCCCTGGTATCATTATCTGCCTCAATATGCAC
This sequence comes from Mesitornis unicolor, assembly GCF_000695765.1. Lineage (NCBI taxonomy): Eukaryota > Metazoa > Chordata > Aves > Mesitornithiformes > Mesitornithidae > Mesitornis > Mesitornis unicolor. The sequence continues at coordinate 17,743 of NW_010185000.1, read as the reverse complement.
ATGAACCCCTATAGATGGATCCTATTTTGGTTTTTACTTTCCTTTCCCCCAGAGCTCTTAGCACAACATTCATTCCCAGGAACAGCTATCAGATAAACACTTGTGTCTGACAGAGTACTGAATCCTCAGCTCAACAGTTTTTATTATGGATGCAACAATGTCAGTAATTTCCCTTTCCTGACAGAAGAGCATCATTGCTGCAACCGTGGTGTGAGTGGAGGGGCTGTGGCAGCAGGCGAGTGCTATTAGCGCTGATTGCTTTTGGCCCCTGTGGAAGAGGACTCTTGAACTGTTCTAAAATAGGAGGCAGCACGAAAGCATTATGCCACCTTTATCAGGCCAGGGTCCAATTAAGAACTGAAAATTATTTTATTTATTTGTATGTTTTCCTTAATAGACATAAGCTTGGTTTATGGTTTATGTATATTTTGCTGTGGTATTAAATGTGACTGCAAAAACATAGCAAAATTTATGCATAGCTTCTTCTAGATCTTTCTGGTTTCTACTTACATAAATAAACATTGTGAGTGGAAGAAAAAGGTGAAATTGTGTGATGTATATATTTTCTATATATTGTGAAAAGGGACTCTTATTATCCTATGTAGTAGTTTCAATTAAATATGCAGCAATTATACTTCATATTATAGCTACTTTTAAAGTTTACGCTGGTGAGATAAGAACATGCAGCAGTTAAAACCTTCCTTGATCTTGGAAGTTGCTCTTAGCTTTAAAGCTGTGGTCTGACTTTGGGCAAATAGCTATTGTGTTCAAAAGGGGTGCTTCGCTGCCTAAGTAAAAGCCTGTAGCTCTCAAAATCTGAGCATAGCTTCTATTAGTAAAATTGGCCAGGTGCTTAGTATTTTGTCTCTGACTTTCCCATTTGTGAATATTCTTGTGTCTTGTCAGTGGCTGAGAATCATGGTGTCTACCTTATATTTAAACCACATCAAAAGCTGCAAGTTGTGACTAGAAATAAATCTGCTACGTTATACTTAGAAAAGCCCAATCTGTTATCTATATGCTTAGTACACCTAATGAAAGTCAGTATACATTCCCTGCAGTGGGTATTACTCTTGTTCAAAATTCAGCCAGAGAGTATGAAGAGTATTTTCCCTTCAGATAATTTCCTAGTGGATTCAACTATCAGTTAAGATGTAACTCTCCTTAATTTTCTATTTATCCATGGTTCCTACTTTCAAGGGAGGAGAATAATCCAGGGGGGTCATTCTAGTCTTTGCTTTAAAGACTGTGTATGTATGTTATTTATTGTGAAGTATATTCAAGCAGGCATTGAAATACAAACTGTCTTCCCAAAGATGAAGGATCAGGTTCTCTCCTTTCTTTTCCTCAGTGGCCTCTTAGATTTTGATTCTCCTCTTCCTCAAATAGGAAAGCTGGAGAAGGCTCTCATCGCAGAAGAGCCTCCTGATGGAAAACTAGGGCAGTCTTCTGCTAGTGGGGAGGTGAGGACTGACACCCAGGGGAAGGAGCAGAGTAGATCCTCGGTTTCCTAGCATAGGCATAAGTGCTGTGATCACCAGGTTAGTTCACTCTCTCTTCCACAAGTCTTCTTATTGTCTTTTTTCTCTTATGTCAAGAGCTTTAAAAGAAAAATAAAAGTTTGTCACTAAATGATTGTGTGTAATTTAGCATAGTTAACCTTTTACTCAGTTTGCCAGCTGAGTCCTTAACTGGTGAAGGCTGTGGATGGCTTGCTCTAGTCAAAATATTGATTGTATGAAGGTAATCTGCAAAGTGAAGTGAATAATCTTATCTCACAAAGTCATGGGCAAATGCATCAAAAAAGTGTGATACATTCACATAGCACCATAGGAAGTATATATTATGATTTAAGACCAAGTGGACTTTTAGGAATAATTGCTGTTGTGGCATCCCACTTAAACTTGAAATGTGAAAAGAAAATGAGATTGTCTGCTTTCATTTTAAGAAAACAGAATTAAATATTTTTGTACTCTTACTAGCACTGGTGATTTCACCACAAGTTCCATAAGATTTGCTATTTTTCTAAAAATACCTTCTCCTAAAGTCCTGGTTGTACCAGTTATATATAAATATATAAAAATGAAAAAAATAGAAAACTCTTATATAAAAAGGCATTTGCATGGAGCTCTTCAGTTATATCCCCTACAATGTAGTGGTTGCATAGTAATTATCAGGAACAGACACTTGGGAAGCATTCTTTAATCAAAGAATTTTGATTACTCTAATCACTCCTCTACAATGACTATGCAAATGTTAATTCTGGTGGTGTTTTTTAATTTGAAACCATAGGTTTCCTTATTAAGGAACATTTAAAAAGTTAGTGGTTTTAATAACACTGTTGTGGCTACAGTATGAAATCTACAAAACAAAATAAGGGGAATATAAAATAGCAAAACATTTACAGAGTAAAAACATTATTTCAGACATTTGTCCAGAGACAAAATTTGTTTTCCATTGCTAGCAGATGCTTGAACAAAGCTGTTCCTGGTTCGATTTTCTATTCTACGAGAAATGAATCTTTTTATAGAGTAATCACTTACAGTTGTTTTGAGGGAAAAAGCATTTTCTGTGTTCAGCCATTCCCATTTAAGATGCTTATAATAGAAGCAAATTTTTTTTCTTAATGATTTTTCTATCATATTTCTGCTTGAATTATTGTTGATGAAGCAAGTTTGAAGTTACAGCTTAGTACTTGGAAGTATTTGCATAACCATAGATGTGCATTCAAGGTTCATAGTGTAAGACCTTAAGGACTATTAAGACATACTCTTGCACCAGCAAAGAGCTGCTTACATTTTTTACAGGACTCCCTTCAACAACAAACTTCCAGCCTCAGAGTTTTTCTTCCACATTTGAGATTTTGGAGCTGGAGTTTTTCTGAGACATACGGCCACTGAAAACCAAGTAAAACTGAAAGATCTTAGTGTCTCCGAAACACAGGCAATTTCACCATTCTCTTGGAAAAAAAAAAAGAGTGAGTAGTCTAAGAACAGTATAGCATATTCCTGTGGGATGTGCCTGAACCAATTAAGAATACCAATTAAGCTTCCCAGTTTCATCAGTTTGGAAGGAATCGTGTTCTTTTGTGAGAGTGTATTTGCAGATTTGCTTGACTACTTAAGTAGGCAAAGGATGTTTGTACACACAGGTTTGCAGGATCAGGGTTTATATGACAAATTTTCACAGTATAGTTATGATGGATGCTATTACAATATTCAACAAATCCAAGTAATGTTGATGTATAGAAATTATTAATAGAGGAGATGAAACAAATGATGCATACCTGGCATTTGATAATGTCAGCTTCATTTCACATTTGTCTTCTGTATCTAATAAAAAGTTGAAATATTTTTTGAACATGTGGCATTTAACATACAATTTTTAAAAAGGTTGAAGCGTTGTATTTAGACTTAATGTTACATCCTTGCGTTGTCCATAGTGCCTTACCATGGCTGTAATTAAGATATAACATACTCTAAGACTCATACATAGGAGACACCCAAGTTATAGTCTCCATAAGTACAAGTGTCTCCCATGATGCAGTGTCCCAGCCAGCCAAAGAGGACCAAGTATGCCATGGTGATATGATTTAATATTCCCGTCAGTACAGGAGATGAGGGAGCATGATGTACAGCTATGGCTTGGATTAATGTTGAGCTGACCTAAATGAAATATTTGGTTTTGATTTATTTCAAATGGAAGGAAATCCTCAACTAAAAATGGTAAGTTTTAGTTGAGAAACATTCTCCATTGGTAAGGGTTGCAGGGCTGACAGTGTACCTCTTTTCTTTTCCTGTTTTTTCCAAACATTCTTAGTTGTCTTCCTGCCTTTTTGGGCCTCAAAGTGGAAACATGTTGCTCTTTTTCTAATTTCTTGACAATTTATAACAAATTACTCCCACTGTTAAAAGGTTTTATTCCTTATAAATTTTAATTATATTTTGATATCTTGATATTTTGATTTTATATTTAAATAACTTCCACATATTTAAACACCTAGATAATATTTTTTTTTCTAATTTTTTTCAAAGAAAATAAGATTTTGTAACTCCCTGAATTCACTACATCTCCGAGTATTTTGTGACCTTAGTTGTTAACATGTTTATAAGATTTTGGACTTTCTCTTCCGTATGGGGTTTTCTTTGTGAATTTATAGAGATACATCTTCTGTTCCTTTTAAATAATTACCCATCAAGGTTTGTGTAGCATATGGGTTTTGGGCTTTGGAGATTTTGTGGTTATTTTTTTAGCTAGATTTTTTTTTTCAGTAAGGTATAAGACAGCTAGAATAAAATTTTGATACCATTTCAGGTCAGAATAATTTTTACTAGGCATATTTATGCACAAACTTGTTCATACTTACAAAAGCAGCTTCAGAGATAAATAGCTATACTTTCATTGTTCAAATAATTGAAATGCAAATCTGTTTATGGTTAATGTTTTACAAAAGACTGTCTAATTTCAGGTATCGTCAACATTTTGCCTCCTCCCAGAAATACAAAGACGAATAACTGAGTCTTATCCTGTCTCAGCTGCTTATTGCAGTGTTTTTATTTTTCAGAACAGTTACAGAAAGTCACTACTTCTGTATTCTTACAGACTATGCTCTGCTATATTTTTCATGCCTTCTGGTTCTTAGAAATCACAAATAAGATATTAGATGGCAAAATCTCACAGTGAGTACATGACACAGTCATATCAGAGAAAATGAGTAAGAGATTTTTAAGCTAGATATAGAGGTAATCTTGGTACAGAAATGCAGCCAGCTCTCATTATCCAGGGGTAGCTTATCTGAGGATGCAGAGACAGGGAGGTGGTTCCGTGGAGACCCTTGAGTAAGGCAGGATTTATTAACGCAACTGCAGCGCCATACAGGCATAATTACATTTCTTCCAAGGGCTACTGAGCAATACAACCACTTTTTAAGTAGTATCAAAAGATGATAATCTCTGAGCTCATTTCCATCTTTTCCCCAAACTAACACCATCCAAACACTTTATAAACTTACTTTCTAAGGAACAAACTGTTAATGATAATATTAGAATAAAGAATATTCTCTTGTTAATGATAATATGAGAACAAAAAAATCCTCTTGAGTACTTTAAATGGACATTTTTTGTCATATCTTGCTCAATAGTAGGCCTGCCAGGGTGAGATTCATTACATAAATACCTAATCCTAAGCTAGCAACTGTGGATGTCTTCATAGTATCAATAAGGAGGAGTAGAAACCTCTGCTAGAAATAGCAGACTAGCATATTGTGAGCACTGACTCATCTGTGTGAACTAGCTGACTCTGGCCACAACTGCATAGACAATTTGCACTAACAGGTATTGTGGCAAATGATAGTATAGTCTGGAGATTTTTAAGACAGTATGTTGAAAACAAGGGCAAAGCTGTTCAAATTGTTGCCTTGGCTCTGTCTGAAACTAAGACAAAATTGTTTGAGTGTGTATTCTAATTGGCATCCCTGCAGATCTCCTGAGCTAATGCATGGTGTCAAATCCTAGAGAGCCTGAACAGATCGTATTAGGACTTGTACACTGATAGCACTTTTCCATACATCATGTGTTAGCATTTGCTAACCCTGAACATAGCTGATTCTCCACAGACAAGCCATCATCAGGGATGGTAAAGCTCTACATTCTCAAGTGTGGGGGTTGCAGGAGTAGGGCAAATGGTACCTGTACAATACAGTGAGAAGGCCTGTCCAATAGGATTTTTCATCTCAGACACCACTGCCAGTGGAGCAAGTCTCAAAATGAAAAATTCTTAAGTAAAATCCAGTTAAACAGATTCATCCAAATACTGTTATAAATGGTCATGGCCTTTACATTTTGTATCTGTACATTTTGTTTAATCATTGGTAAGGATTTTTCCACCTGTGTGACTTATGGTGCATGCAAGGAAGCTAAAAAATTTGATCTGTACAAAAGTATTCACTATGCTAAACTCAGCAGTTCCTTTGTAGAAGAGATGCTAAGAAAATCAAGAAGCTTTATGCAAAAAGTGATGGCTGACAGGACCAATATTGAAATATACAGGATTACTGTTTTCTTGCAAGTAAGGTTGAAGAAAGGAACAAACATAAATCAATTTTCCTCAGTTCTTCTCATATAGAAGTATATTCTTACTGAAGTAATGTGTAACAGTCAGAAATTGAAGAGAAACACTGGGAGGATCTGATGAGAATAAATACTACCCACCAGAACTGAATTCCACACTGTAGCAGTTGCCAGTAGAGCAAGCAGATAAAGTGTTTATAGACCACATCTAAAAGTTACTGATGCAGAAATGTCACCGTCGATGAGCTAAGGAACAAATTACTTTGTAGAAATAGGGATCTGATTCTGGTTTCACTTATACTGGTGTAAATTTGGGCTACCTTGTTGAAGTTATTGGAGTTACACCAGGGTGAGTAATTAATTTAAGGTGTTCGGTCAGGTGCTTTACTCTTTTTAATGTTGCTACACTTTCAGGCTTATGCTGAAGTGAATCAAAGGACCTTTGTGGAATCAGAATCAGATCTACTGTGTTAAATAACTGCTGGGAATAAGTTGATGGAAATTAATTTCCAATATTATGCAGAAAAAACCATAAAGGGTACATAGTAATTGTGACTCGTGCGTGAAGATTTGGCTGAATAACTCCCATTAACAATAACAAGAGTTGCAGAATTAATTTCCTCCTAGATCTTGCTAAAAATCCACCCATTTTCTGCACCTTCAGATTCAAATCCTCTATCAGAAAACAAAAATCTTCTTATGCAATCATTGCTGTAAGACTGTATCCTTAATAGTTGTTTATTTAAAAATTAGTACTAAATTATAACTACATTGGCAGGTTTTGGTTAGCTGCTTAATTGTTTTCAGATCTCCATTTGATTTTAATTGTAATAACTGAAAACAGTTTATGGGAGTTATATGGGACAAGTGGTAAAAATATTTACATACACTTGTTAATATCAAATAAATATTTATTATTAAACAATTTTAGAAGTAGATTGGAAGAAAAAGAAGAGAGAAAATTTTCTTAAATCATATTTAAGTTAAAATTACTTCTGTGCAGAGGACATTTGTAGACCGGGTTCTTGAACCATTCTGATTGCAATGTAAATAAACTTAGACTTAGTGGTTTTATCTTACGCATTATTAGACAGTAAGCACCCCACTACCACTTGCTTTACTTTTATGTGTTCATTTCTGGAAAAGAATGGTATTTTTACTTATTTCTGAGATCAGACTTCAGAGGTCTGTAGAACTGCTGTATTTTTTTGTTCATTTAGGGTGCACTCTATACCTAATTTTGGATAAGATGATTAAGTGGCCATTGTGACAAACAGATCTCCTGATTTCTTGTTAGTTCACATCCACAAAACACTACACTTGTTAGAACATCTCTCAAATTGTCTCTGTTTAGGGATCAGGGCAAACCCAAATGAAACGGGGACTAGGATTTTCTCACTATTATCCCCAACCCTCCCAGGGGAGGATAAAAAGCAATAGAGAAAAGATGCTTCACACAAAGTTGGAAGTTAAAGCAACAATAAATTTAACGAAAGCAACAGGTGAAAGGAAAAGGAAATCAATAAGGGACAAAGGATATTTACCTATATACAAAACTTGATACCAGTAGTCCAGAGTAGTAGTGTCTGTCACCAGGGACCGCAGTGGTGCTGGGGAGCAGATGGTGGTAGATGTCACTGAGCACGTGGGGGTAGGCCCAGCCATCCCAAGATGTCACAGGAAGGAAGGAAAAAGCCCCCGAAACTTCCAGCCTCCTTGTGGTTTTTTTTTGTTGGTTTTTTTTTTGGTGTGTTTATGGTTTTTTTGGTGGTGGTGGTGGTTGTTGTTGTTGTTGTTTTCAGACTGGCTGGAAAGGGGAGGGAACAATACCACTCTCTGGCTCCTCATGGTCCTACAGCTACCCTTCCCTTTCAGGGTGTTAACCATTAAACCATAACACAAATTGTCCCCAAAAGGCAGAAAGGCAGAGCTCAAGGGGAAATTGTGATTGCAAATTAGTGCAATCAGCCTAGCCAAGCTAATCTGTAGCACAACAGCCTGCTTGTACAGATCAGTAGGCACTGGGGTGTGGCATGGCTATTTGCCATTTTATGCCCATCAGCTAATTAATTGACTGAAATTCAAAATCTAATCCTTTATTACTCTGTGGATTAGTTCCTAAAACAAACTGAGTTCCTAAACCTGTGGGAGGATTACTAAAAGAAAAGGAATGGCTTCGTATCCTTTCTCTGGTTGCAGATAAACTCTTGCTCCAGTGTTGAACATTTTTTCATAAATGGAAAAAGTATCATTTCTTCATAGAACCAGCACACTGATTTTTAAAAATGTACAATATTTAAGCATGAAAAAGTGAAGAACTAGTCACATAATGAAAAATGATACTGTCATAATTTCAGTCTTTGGGTTGAGTTTAATGGACAGTAGTTTTCTAATTAATTTACAGCACATGACAGGTATCATGGAATAGGAACTGTGATAAATGTGAAACTAAGTTGCAGCAGCTTCTTGTTGCATATTGGGATGGAAGTGAAAGGATAAATGGTTTAGGATTAGGGACATATCAAGACGAGATTTGATCTCTGACTGAAAAATCGCCACTGACTTCATTTGTGAGCACATACATGCAAGTGCAGGCATACAGCTACATTGGCCCTCATGTGAGGTTCTGATTTATGCTGAAAGGTAGCCCTCAAAAGCCATACTAATTTTCCTCTTCCTAGTGATTGTTTCTTTTGTTTGAAAGTTCTTATCTCCTCATATGAGTGATGATGTTCCGTGGGTTTCACATGGCAATTTCAGACTCTTCTTGCAGTTGTGGGAATTGAAGTAGGTGAGCAGCTTTGAAAAGTCTGCCAATCATTTACAGTGTCATTAGCAGCGGCAGTATCTTGTTAATTAACATCATGTTAGCATAGAGAGAACAATTCAAAGTCCTCCTATTGCAGAGCATTCATCATCAAGATCTACCAGGATGAATAACCTCAGAGACGCTGTTGACGTGCCAGGTCTGAAAATTACATGCTTCTGTGAGAAATTTATGCATTCTTTGAAAGTCAGAAGTTCAAAGTTAGCTTGTGTTTCGATATCAGCTTTACAATGTAGAGTGCTAAATTCTAGATGTCAGAAATCTGAGGTTGGACATCAGCCAATAATGCTAGACAGCTTGAATTAGTTACGGCAGAAAGTTTAGATCCTTCATATTGAGCTGCTTAGTTAACATCACTGCAAGGGACTGGTGCTTTCAAAATGGATTGTACAGTTAAGGTAATTCAAAATATTTATATACTGCTCCTCCTTCTGAACACCAGTCCTAAAAGGAATTCCAGTATTTGATTTTTATCTTTTACTGGGAAACCAAACTGAAATAGACACATTTTAGAAACTACAATTTTGTGCATTGTGAATCGTGTGGTCCACCATCACACAGAGAGTGGAATGAGATGTTCTGATTCTAAGGAGATCTGTGATGGCTCACCTAGACAAGCATTAATGCTGGGCATTTTCTGATTGTTTATTTCATCAGACAGTGCCAATGCAAAAAGGGAAAAAAAAATGCTATGATTTGATAAAAATCTCACTCCTGTAAAAATGAAATTACAAACAAAAAAGACCTAAAATATTTTGATAGAAACCAGAGATTTTTCTAACAAAATAGGAAAAGTTGAGGTTTAGCTTTGGCATTGTCACAGTATGATAGAATTGCTGTTGAAAGGACTTTACATAAAATAATTTTTGACATTTCCTACAAATCATTTTGTAGCACAACCCTGACAGAAAACAGAAGTGGTCCTTTCACACATTCCAATGCCTCCACGTCAGATCTGGATTTTCTGCGCATAGAAAAAAGTCGAAAAATATCCCAACCTCCCTTCACAAACAGCACAAAAAATTAAGCTTATGAATCTAGATGAGGTGAAAAAGATTATAGAAACTGGGAGTTTTCACGGTGTAAGCAACTAGATTTTATTGGATTATACTGCTCAGTCTAGAGTTTTGGATTCACCAGGAAGATATTTCATGGTGGTTCCTAGTATTCTTCAAAAACTAATGTCTAGGTGGGATACATAAGCAAGCCAAAAGAAACTAAGTATGAAACATGATGCTAGCTTGTACTTACTCAGTGTATTTGGCCTGTTAGGATGTCAAATTAGTATCATGCTTGAAAGAATAAATGAGGTTTTGTGCTTCTGTATTAATCCACAAAGTCAAATTTACTGACCCTCTGTAAAACTGATTTAATCAGGAAAGCATAGCAGATGATGTAAGTCATATGGATTTTTACGTTAGGCTTAAATGCTAAAGATGCAAAATAAAAGATAACAGAGAAAGCAATGCTGAGAAACATCTCAGCAAATGAACAGTGTCCAAATCTTGTAGCAGCTGTCATTTTGGTACCAATCTGTCAAAATGCAGTGCCAAATCATTAAACTCTGTGACCTATATACTTCCTCATCAGTGCAGAAAGCTAAAATTGTTCAACCTGTGACTAACAAGGATTTTTACATTGGCTATCAAACCAGAAAATAAGATATTTTTGCATGCACGTTGGTTTCTGTGCCCCAAGCCTTCACCAGCTCTAGATCTTCATTTGAAAATGAAAGAAATGTGAGCAGCCTGGCTGCTTAAATCATCTCTCTGATTCCATATCTTACATAATTTTAACCTGGTATTTCTTATAATCTCTGAAGGCTGGTATAAGCTTTGCAGCAGGAGGCTTGAATGATATGTATGGAAGGGAATTTTCATACACAGGGCAGGATAAACAAATGCACATATATATGTATGTCTGATATCACCAAAGGTTTCTATAGTGTCTTTTGAGTATCAAAGTAAACCTGTACATCCACCACCAAATTTTGCTTCAGCATGAATTTATGTTATTTTAGATTTATTTTAGATGGAGAGGAATCCAACAGATACCAGCGAAAAGTCTTGGAAAGTTGTCTTAATCTTTCAGTCTGTATTTAAGTTTCAGTAAAGAAGATATTGTGCTCTATCCCTCCAGCTCTTCTGCTACCTGAGTTTAAAATGTCTGACCTATTTTCAAAGTTGTTACTTTAGAAGTTGCTAGAAGACTCTTTGTAGAAACAGGAAACTGCATGTATGGAATGGCTATCTCAGCTCAAATGTGCTCATTGCAATAAACAAATAGATGTCATAATACAACACTAGTGAATGGTACATTATTAGTGGATCTGCCTGAAATTCTTTTAAAGAATCTTGTTAAGCTAGCATATGAAAATGACATGTGTGAGTACCTAAAATAGAGAGGTATAGTAGAGTCTACGAATTTTGTGAGTGCAGTCCAGCTAACGAGAAAGTGATCAAACAGCTTTATTTAGTGAACGTTCAGTTTATTATGTGGTGTTTGGAAATAAAAACAAAAGCAGTAACTAGCCTTATTTAACCACAAGACTTCTCTTCATTAGATTAGCTTCTTTACACCATGTGATATTTTAGAATGCTTCAATAAGCAATTGTTCAGCAAACACTTAAAAGATAATCCCAGTGTTACATTTGTCAACATCTGTGCTCCCATCCAGTTTACACTGCTGTTCAGTCAAGACTGAGATCAAGGAGATGTTTACTGCTTACCATATACCCCATTTCTTCCTCTTTCTGAAACAGGAAGCATTTGAGTTGAATGTAATTTTCTTTAACGGTAATGCTGAAGATAGTTAGTCAATACCCAGCAAGGAAAACCATCTTTCACAGTCCAAGAGTGAAAGAACAAGGATAAATTTAAAGTAAAACCAGATGAGTGTAAGCTTCTGTAATTGCAGTGTTCTTCAAAACATGTAAGGATTATATTTGTTTAGAAGAAGTTTCTTTAATTCTTTGTAAAACTGTTGTTTATGGGCTTTGATAAAAGGCTTTATGGCCAAATATATTTTCAACTTAAGTATTAGCAAAACTGGAAAGTAGCAGGCCTGAAGTCCACAGATCAAGTCTCAGTGGTTCAACCATACTAGTTTCCAAAATGAGCATGGTAAATTGATTGGTTGCACTGTCTCTAACCATTTGATATACACTTTCTCTCAGAATAAAATATCTTTCTTGCTGCTTTGCTTCTGTCTAACTCAGAAACAATGTCTGTCCCTTTCTCATGGCTCATCTATTATTTAATGGACAAAAAAACCCCACAAAAACTTACCACTGCCTAAACAGGGATTAAATCCTTGTATACTAGTTTATCATAATAGAGGTTATTTTTATTTCTAACTTTTTTCTTTATTAGGGAGTTTGGAACCAGAAACTCACCCAAAATGAACATGCATTTTGAAACAGTCTTTAAAAACACAGTAAAGACTTAGTGATTCAGTGAAGTTCCTGAATTCACAAGAGCTTAGACGTGACATTAACTGATATCAAAGGGAAGACAGTGTTGAAAGCCTTACTGCAGTCAAGCTAGACCACATGCACTGCCATCCCCTCATTAATCCATGAAGTTATGCTATCTTGAAAGGCTATCAGATTGGTCAAGCATGACTTTCCCTTGGTGAATCCATGCTGACTACTCCTGATAACCTGTGTTTCCTTGACATTCTTTGAGATGGCACCAAGAATAAGCTGTTCTGTCATCTTTCGAGGGATGGAGGTGAGGCTGACCGATCTGTAGTTATCTGGACCCTCCTTCTTAACCTTTTTGGAGACTGACATGACTATGGCATTCCTCCAGTCCTCAGTCACCTCTCCCATTCTCCAGGACTTTTCAAAGATGATGAAGAGTAGCCTAGCAATGGCCTCCACCAGCTCCCTCAGTACTTGTGGGTGCATCCCATCGGAGTCCATGGATTTGTAGATGTCCAGTTTAAATAATTGTTCTCTAACCCAGTCCTCTTCAACCAAGACAAAATCCTTCTTTTTCCTTACTTCCTCTGTGGTCTTAGAGGTCTGGTACTCCTGAGGGCTGGTCTTAGCAGTAAAGTTGGAGCAAAGAGGGAAGTCAGTAACTCTGCCTTCTCTATATGCTCTGTCACCAAAGCACCTACTTCATTCAGTAGCGGGCCCACATTTTCTCTAGCCTTCCGTTTGCCTCCAATGTACTTGAAGAAGCCTTTCTTGTCCTTGATCTCTCTTGCTAGATTTAATTCTAAGGAGGCCTTAGCTTTCCTTGTTGCATCCCGACATCCTCTGACAACATCTTTGTATTCCTCCCAAGCCCCTTCTTCTATGTCCTGTAGATTTCCTTCTTCCACTTCAGTTTATCCAGTATCTCCCTGCTCAGCCATGCAGGTCTCCTGGCTCCTTTACTTGATTTTCTACTCATCGGGATGCTCTGATTTTTTTACATCCTGCTTCACTATAATTCCTAGGAATTAATTGTCTGTGGAAGATGTATGGGCATCCTGAGGTATAGGCTAAGCTTCCTATGCATACCTGAGCTAATCAGGTACAGATTAACTAGTTAAACATTAGACATGTGAATACAGATGGTTGTTTTTAAAGAATGATAAAAATGTCTGTTATATTGATCAGAAGTCTGGTCAAAAATCTTTGAAGGAATAACTTGCCCTAATTACTTTCCTAAAATAGGATTTTTCATTTTTACAGGGTATTAAACTGCAGGAAAACTGCATCCAGAGATATTTTATTACTACAATTTTATCATTACTATATTATTTTTAGCAAATAATATATTTACCTTGTTTCTTTTGTTTTTCCCAGCTGCTCAGATTCTGGACCTAACATACTTGTGCTTTATTTCTATTCCAATACAAACACATTTAATATCTTTGTATTTATGTTTTTATTAGCACTGGAATAGGCTTATGCTCTCTATTGTTATAGAGAAAGCATTTGCAAACATCACTTCTAGCCCAGTGAATTTTCTGTTTACATTTCTAAAGAACAGTGGGGGAAACAGCTGAGTCTAATAGACCATCTGTTTAAGCGTGAGTGTGAAATTGCAGGACAAGGATAGCAAAGATGATCTGTTAAGAAAGCTTTGGGCTCTGTTAAGAGGAATATGCCTTACTGTTGCTGTCATAACAATATAATACTTTCTAACGATCATTTTAACAGATCAATACATGTAAATGAATTAAATTCTATAAAAAAGATGGTCATTTTTGTAATGATGGACATTTCAGCAACTGCTCATCTCACAGCTTTTAACCTAACAAAACATTATACTGTAGACTATTGAAATATCTGGATAGACAGTAATGAGTACAGGTATTGCCAACACATAAGGCAACAAGATTTTACATTTCTTCTTGTGCTTGAGAAATCATTATTTCAGACATGTTTGAGTGCCAGGGACTGAAAGCATCATTGGTATAAGGATAAGCAAACTAGCAAATGGGCATTTACTATAGGTACAGCTGAAATATATAAACCCTTTCTCTGAATAGTATTCTTGAAGAATAGTCATGGCAATAATCATTCTCCATTCCTTTTCTATATAGTAATTTCTTAATCCATTTTGGAAATGGATCTTGGCTACTACAGGTTCAGAGACCACATTTTAGCTGAAGTTCATCTTCAGGCTGAAGAAATTACAATATGCTGTGGTCCAAATGCGTCATGACATTTCTTCTTGTACTGGAATATAAACTGAATGTAGTGTTTGGTTCTAAAATATGAATAGTTCTATATGATACCTCTGTTTATAGTATCTGTGTTAGACGTTTTCCATTTAATTTCCCAGAGGAAAAATCCCTTTGCTGATTCTTTTTCCAGGAAGTTATTTATTGGGGGTCAGGAAGTTTATACAAACAAGATTGTTCTGTGACGATAGCTTCATTCTTTTTCTAACTTGACCATGTTACTTCTTAGTATGCAATACACTGAGTCTTCCCTTTGAGCTAACAGCTTGCCTACAAGTCTGACTAGTGTACAGGAATGGGGAATGAAGACACTCCCATTTATCTCTTGCAGAGTGTGGTGGCCATATACGTATAAGCAATGAGCTCAAATGACATGTTTAGACTCAACTCTGTGTAAAATTAAATGTTGATTAGATAAAAACAGATGGCCTCAGCAATGTAGACAGTTGCTTAGATACTTCGTTGGATTAGGACACCTAAACCCAAAGTCTTCAGGTAAAACTTGGTCCTCTCATCTCCCCAGTTAGAATAGATCAGCTGTTCATGGTTGAACACTTTTTCTTCTGTTAAAAGTTCCACTTTGTATCTCAGAAACCTGCTTGATAATAATTAGTTGAATAAATAAATTTCTTGAAAGGATTTCACTTGGGTAAATTGACATTTTCCATATCTATTCAACTTACCAGAATAATCCAAAGTATATTAAAAACATCTCACTTTCAGAAATTAATCAGGGATTTATGTTAAGAAAACTTTTTTTGTTTAGAGAGCTTGAATCTCCTCAGTAGACTTCTCTTCATATTCACAGTATAATCAGTTGCCATAAACTTAATTTCCTTACTTACAGGGCTTTGCTGAACTAATTTTATTTTATTAATTTTAGTATCTTAGTGGTTAATTGTTTCTATTTACTACATTAATGGAAGCTGATATCTATCATTTTAACATGAAATAAGTCCATAGGGATAGTTATCTGTATTTTCAGTGAATGCTTAAAACATTAATTCCAGTTTTACAGCTACTAGAAGTTTTAGAGATTCTATCTTTTCTCACCATAGAGAATACAGATATATGCAGCTATCAGTCTGCAACTTCACTTAACTTTTATAGTATTTTCCAAGGACTTGTCTGTATTTTACTATCTACTTTCTTTTTTAAACACTTTAGGGGATACTTTTAACAATGTCTTTTATTTGTGTTTTTAAAACTACTTGAACCTTTACTACTGGTCACTTGTGAAATTGTTTGCAGTTCTCACTGAGGAAGTGAGCAAAGAAGGGGCAACTTTCAGGTCATGACTTTGAAGTATTTTTCCTAGACCATCTTTGTTATGGGACCATTCTTACCTTTTTACTTTCCTAGTTTTGAGTCTATGTTGCTGTTGTGGAATTGCTCTGAAGACATACTTTTGCCAAAGTGATGTGCAATCAGTTGTCCAACAAATATACCATGAGAGCTAGAACAGTGAGTAACTTGGCATATCCTCGGTGTGTATAGTAAAACTATAGTCTCCATAGCATTGTGTCAACCCCCTTGTCCTTTAAAATGGATAGGGGAGAACATTTTGTGAGGGTTTACTTACCTTGACTGGAAATGGAAACAGCTGTATCTTTCTTAGGGGCTTTGCTTAAGTCTCTCTCATTCCTTACCACTTGCCTTTGCTCACAGCTGACTCCAGTCCTTCCTGTCCTATTGGTTTTCAGTTAAAGACATTGGAGAAGAGAAAAGGGATTTGTCCCTTGTGGAGATGCTGCCATAAGCTCAGCTGCTCAGGCAGCAGAAGTACACAGAACAGGTGCAGGAAGACATAGGTGAGAAGGAAGTGTACTATATATTAAAAATTACTTTTTCTAAAATCAAGTTAGGTCCAAATCTGCTTGTATGAGTGAAACCCAATGTTGACTTCAAAGTAAATGACAGGACTGAGTCCTCAGCATTGCCTGGACTCCAGAGCAGCAGTATGTGTCCATCGAAGGATTCAGGCCAGGGAATGTTGCTCTGCTCCCTGTCCTAGTGTGCTGCCAGTCTGCACTTTGGTGGTGGTGTTTCTCTTTTGTATCAGGAATAACTTTGTCTAAATTCAAACCATGGCTTTGAAAGGACTTTATCACACAAATACCACTTAACAGGGTACTTTTGTGTGTCTATTTATCTTTTTGTGGGCTAATTCATACAAAGCACTTCTTTAAGATATGGGTGATGCTCAACGACTTCATTATGAGAAAAGGAATTTAAAAGGTGTGAAATCAAAAGGGAACACAACTTTTTAAAGTTTTCTTTAAAGTCTGAAGTAACCTGCTGCAAAACAAAGGTATGACAATTCATAGGCAGTGATTTGGAGCTTTTTCTGGAGGAAATGTTGGCGAAGGATCTGTATATTTGATAATTATTCCATAGTCAGGATCTTAAAGATGGGTTGTGAGAAAAGTAGAAAAAGTACTAAATACCTGGAAAATAGGTGTTTAAAGGTGGTATTATCCTATAGTTATCGTCATTCTATGAAGGAAAGAACCACTAAGGTTGTTTTTTTTTTTAATTGTCTATATAAAGTAACTGGTTTCTTCATGGGTTATAACTCTTGTTTCAGGCCATGTATAAAATTCTTTCCCATGTCCCATGTGTTGCAGACCCAGCACAACAGTCTTTTTGTGACCATGTGCAGTGGAACCATAATATTTTTTTCTCTTTTTCTATGCAATGTTCTATAGCATATTTCTTAATTTAGTTCTCTACAGGTTGTATCATGAGAGGATATCAAGGGCAAAAGTGAATTACATTTTGATTATCATTTTAGGTACATATGGAATAATATGAACTGTTATTAGTGAATATAATAAGGCTGTGGACAATGATTTAGGAGGATATCACTGGAAAATTAGTGTTTCAAACCCAAATGATGCTTTTAAGTTGCCTTGCAGTTTTTGTGGATGTAGGATAAAAGGTGCCGTTTCCACAGCTTAACAGCATGCCTCTACAGGAATTATTGCATTGCAATTATATGTGGAGGAGAAAGTGGTATTAATAACTTAAAAGTGCTTTGAAGAGGAATCTAACATTAAACCTTAATAAAGTATTACACACATTTGAAACTATAGCTTGGCTTACATATCTGTAGTATACTGGCATAGAGTTATTGAAATATTAAGAAATAATTTATTATTA
>NW_010184999.1:0-10901 GCF_000695765.1 Mesitornis unicolor | reverse complement strand
CATTACTACCTTAAGATAAGTAGTTCTGCAGCCTTCTACAAAAAGATTCTGTTAAAAAGCTCTACAGATTGTGCTGACAAAAGTTAAGCACTGACTCAAAACAGACCAAAAATTTTAAAAACCAATACCATCGACCACTGTCAAAACTAGTATTGATACATTTTCATTTCAACAGTAAAGGAAATATGCAGCATGTGTGACTTTTGCTTTAGCATTACTATCCTAATCTTTCTTCTAAGCAAACAAAATCTTTCTTCTAAACAAATAAACAAAAGGAAATATTTTACACAGATGCCAAAACTATACTCACTTTCTTCTCATGGGACAATCTTTCATAAAATGGCCAATTTTACCACAGATTCTGCAGCATCTATCATTTGGTGCCAATTCTCCTTCTGTTAGTACCTCTGGATCAAAAAAGTACTCCTGAAGAAGAATCATGCATTTAAAATGAAAATCCATACACTTGGGAATCAAGACAGTTAAGCAAGTGTTAACAGTGGTTAAGAGTCACAGAGAAGAATAATCCCTGTGTGTGTAGCTGAATTCCCAGAACAGCTGATGAGATTAACTGGCCACTTGCATCTTCTTTACAGGCAGTCTGCTGACCACCAGTCTGCAAGCTCTTTTTTAAAACTGCAGTTTTAAGAAATGGTAAGCTGCTTTTGATAGGTACTAAAATATGCAAGCCTGTACAATGAAGCTCTGACTTCATAAAGATTGTTAGGGTACTGTTGAAATTTAAGAATGAAGAGCTTAAAAAGAGTATAATCATATTCCTGCAACTGGTAAGTTTTATAATACATCCAAGAGCATGCACATATTGCTTTTAGAAAGCAACTTACCATTTTTGATGAATATTCTTTAGGAAATATTTTTACAGGGCTACCAAATACCCTTCTGCCATTGATAAAAGCCTTCATTATAAAATTTGTCACTGGGGAAGGAAAAAAAAAAAAAGAAAACAACATCCAAACATCAAACAAGCCAGTACAGAATCCAAGACAAGATGTTCACTTTGTACTCAAACTCATTAACAGGAGACTTACTTTTTCTTGACAATCCAGCTCCAAGATTGTGGTTCAAATCAAAGGGGTCTGTACAAAAAACATTACAGCCATTACTCAAGGCCAAGATCAGCAATGTATACATACACATGAACAGTCTAAAGTAGCCATTTCTGATGCAGAATTAATATACAGAAATTGAATTGTTTACAAATTTATTGAAAAGAAGTTAACTCCATGGACACAGGATCATAGACATCCAGCTCTGAACTGACTCAAGTACTGTAAGAGTAAGATGAGTGTGTGGGCCAAAGAATAGAAATTCTTTCCATGAAAGTCACATGGGCCAGCAAGTGGATTAGGGAACATTTCTAAAACGTGTCTCGGCATTTTCTTGATAGAGACCATGGTATTACTTAACAGTGTAATCATACACAGGGTTAAATTGGTCATGTGTATATGGACTCAGCTAAACTTAGTATTTGTGGGAAAACCTCAATTGCATTACAACTAATGTATTTTCCACAGGATTTGGTTAAATCTATTTTTCTGTCAGTTACTGTCGTCATGAAAAGGATGAAATCTGCGTTGCAGCTTCTTTACTGTAGGGGGGGAATAAAACCCTAAGAATAATTTTTAGCACTACTGAGACTGAATGGGAATTTTGTGATGATTTCAAAATATGATCAAATAATGTTTTATCTAGTAACAGAAAAATAAATAAGCCTTGTGGAAAGACCAGATTTTTCATGTAGGCATTAAAGAAATTCCACATATTCATGGACTTGACGTGCTTTTACCTTCAATTACAATGTATTTTGAGGTCCACTGCTTCTTAAAAGTTGTAAGCAGACTTTTTCTCCTAATGCAGATGACATGCTCTTTAAAATCAAATTCTTCGGTGTAGAAACGAAGAAGTCCCAGCCACAGTTGCCCAACAGATTCAGTGTTTTTGCCACAGTCTGGCCAGACATCCGACTAAAAGTCATATAAATATTTTTACTCTCAGTACTTGCATTAAGCAGAGTAATTTTCCTAACTTGGAAACTCAAACATCTTATTTTACAGAAACACCAGAATACTCACCTTCCTTTCAGAACTGTTATTAACAATCCAAGATCGATTATAAAGTATTTTTTAAAATATTAACAACAAAAGTGGAGAATTAATAAAAATTATAACATTAAGTTTTGCCTGTTATAAAAAGGAACGTATTAATTAACTTTATGTGCCTATTTAATACAAAATTATTTGACACGATTAACCAGCTCTGACTAGATAAGCAACTAGTATTTGTAGGAGTTATCTCCACCCAGTAACATGACATACAGAGCAACTGATCATCACTAACACCTTCAACAATTTTTTAAATCTATTTTTTCACATTTTGCAGATTTTTTTGTTGCACAGAAATTACAACCAACAATATTCTTAAATCTTTACAGCATGGGATTTTCACAGCAATAGCTACTCCATTTCCATTTCTATATTCAACCATCATATTTGTGGACAACATTTCTTGAAAGCAATTCTTTTTCATTTGCAAAGCTACAAGTAACACCATTTCAAATGAAACTTTCTGATTTACTCACCAACTCCTCTATCTTATCAAAGAAATAAACGTTCCAGCCATCAACTAAAACTTCAGGTTTTTTTGGTTCTTTGTAGATCTGAAAACATAATATCAAACTCGTTAGAAAAGCTTTTTTGATTCAGCACTGACATTCTGGTGAATACTGTGTACAGACACTAATACAGATACAGGGATTTTTCTTGGTATACTGTACCTCTTGAAGAACAGGGATGACGGGTGGGTTTCTCTGTTGAAGAAAATAAAGCACCATAAGAGTATACGCATAAGAAGACAGGCTACCCCGAGATGCATCTCCAATGTCACATATCTAGAAAAAGAAACACAATTTATATCTTTTATGGTCTCATCTCTTGCTGCTGGCACCCCTGCCTCTAGAATGTCTGAAATACACTCACCTTCGTAAAGACTTTCATTGTGTAACACAGGTATTTTACTCTAGGATCAATGGCTGCGTATGATGCCAGGAGTCTTGTGTTATGCAAGGCCTATAAAAATAAAGACATCATATAGAAAATAGAGGAGCTCTGAAGAAATGAAGGAATAAGCTGAAAACACAAAAACCACCTTGTGTGCTCAAGAAATGCAGATGTGAAGCCTATACAGTAGAAGGTGTATTGAGAAAGGAAGCATTCATCAAGGAGGTTATCATCTGCTCTGTTAAAAAGGTGACCAACACCCTTAACCTGCACAGAAGTGGTACAAATCAGCATTCACAGAACAGTACTTTAGAAAGTGAAGCATTAATCTACTACTGCATTTTCAGGATATTTGGTAGAAGGTAAGTTCTTGAAATAAGAAATAGGAGCCCAAAAATGGGAGAGCTATCAAGTGACCCAAAAGGATGCATAACATCAAGAACAAAACTTTCAGACTTACTTAGTGGCTGAGGTTTCTTTCACAAGACACACTTTGAGCTCATAGGCAAACTTCAGAAAGTTTAATACTGGCTCTAAAACCCGCTTTCCTTTGAAGTTTGAAGGAACTGGTTTCTGACATTCAGAGACATTGAAAAAACCCAAAACTTGTTTTTAAAATATGTGGCCAAAAACCTATGTGGTTTTTTGTAGATTCTAACACACGTTCTAGTTCAGGCAAGCTGAGTTCAAAAATCACTATTCCAGGTCTCAAGGCTAAGCAAGAACCACAACAGGGAGTGGTGTGTAGAAAAGCTGAAGTTTTATTATTTCGTGTCTCATTTACAGAAAGACTTAAATGCCTAATCCACTATTTCTAAATATTACCAAAGAACTAAAATATTTTCTTAAAGAAGTGACAATTCAAGTTGAAATTATGCAACTGACTTCAGTTATAGTCAAATAAAAAAAACTTGTTTGGAAATCTAAAATTGCAATAGGTAACTGGAAATGGTTGATTACTGAACCTCAACAAAAAAATCACTTCAATCTCAAGAAGCAGACTCACATTTTTCTGTTTTAAAAAACCAAACATATAAACTTACCAGAGTGTTATATAAACTGATGTCTACTTCAAGACCACTTCTGACATGGAAAAATTTGACAATTGGGACTTTAGCAGTTGTTATAGGCAAGACATTTCTTAAACCTAGGGCGAGATGTTTAATTACTGAGTGACTATAATACAGTCACAATAGTATCAAATGCTCTACAAATAACTCCAAACTGTAAAAAAAGCTACAAAATAAAATCATAGTTAATACCAAAACAGTATTTCAGTTATATTTTAATATTGATTTTAGGCATTTGTCAAACATGATGAATCTCCTAAATATAATATATACATTATATATAAAATAAACATTTAACTCCCCCAATAAAAGAAAGATCAGTCTAAATGTTACAGAAAAATAAGCTTAATAGATCATTGACAGTCCAATCCAGTTACACCATAACCTGCACTATAAAATTATAGCTTCTTCTAGAAAACGCAGAATTCCCATTGTGAACTTCTATCAGCATACCTTTTACTAACTTATTAGGCACTAAACGTACAAATACATCATAACTGCTAACTTGAAGCCTCAAGCTTTAACTTAAGGCTTGCTCTTATATATGTAGGTTATATACTATAGATACTGTACGATATGTAGATATATGTAGGTTATATACTATATATAAATATACTATCTGTCCAATTCAGATGTGGTCCTGTAACAGTATAACCTCATAGACCTATCTGTGCAAACAAAAATAAATCCAAATATTCACAACATATAACCTCACTCTTACTACCATTAAGTTCTTCAATACAGTTTATTTATATTATTATTTAGATTTTAATCTAGAGTGCCCCAGAACTTCACTGACAAGTGAAGTCCGGTAAACAAGAACCACTTATTTTAATTTTCAAGAAAGTTACCTTGCTGTTTCTTGAGAACTTTTGCTAAATCTTCAATGATTCTGATGCAATCGAGTCCCTAAAACATTAAGAAAAAATGTTGAAAGCTGTACCTGTGTCCTGGTTTGAGCTAAAAAGAACTAATTTTCTGTTAGTGATTTTACTTTTCAGCTCAGCATCTTCTAAGTGGCTGTACTTGCTGAAACTAACAGCATGTTTTTCCAACAGTGTGTACTTCTACAAGTGATAATGACAAGGCCACTGTCTCACCATGGGTGCTGTATTTGCATCTATGGGAGGTGTGGACCCGAAACTGACCAATGAGGTATTCCATCCCACATACGTCATACTCAGTATAAAGGTGAGGGATCATGAGGGTCTCAACCCTTCCATCTTCGATCCTTGCCTTCCGTCTCAACGCTCCCTTCCTTCTTGATCCTGCCCTCTGCTCTTCTGATACCGCAATGGCCAAAGTCCAAGCAGAACCCTGCTAGCTTGTCTACCTCCAATCCTGACCCACGTGTTCCTGCATCCTGTTTCCACCTGCTGCTGGGTCCCGTCTGGGACTTTTCCAGTGCCCAGTTCCGCAGAGCCTCTGGTGACGTAATCATCACTGGGGAGCGTTGAGGGGAGGATTTTATATTGCTTTTAAATATGTATATTTGTACATATTTGCATATATTCCATTATTTTCCTATTTACATTATTATCCTGTAGTATTAGTATTATTGTTTTATTAAATCTGTTAGATTTATTTTCCAACCCGTAAAGTCTCTCTCCCTTATTCTCTTTCTCTTTCCTTCTGGGGAGCAGAGAGGAGTTAATAGAGAGCATCTGTCCAGCACTTAGTTGCCAGCCCAGCCCTAAACCATGACAATCTGCTGCAAGTATTGTAGGCAATCCTTTTATTACTTGCCATTAAGCTTAAAGCTTTATAATTGTGAGTTTCATATTATACAGATTCATGCAGTATCAGAAATTGTTTCGAAATACCACTAGTAAAATCAACACTAGACAAAAGTTTGTATTAGGCATGAAAGGAGATTGATGTAATTTTCTATGGTCTCCCATTCTATTTGTTTATGCTACATAGCACGTCATTTATCTAGACAGCTAATGCTAGAGATAGCAGTAGTGCAGAATTCAGAAGAAAACTGGCTACTGAGAATTGCTCTTGAACGCATGCCTAAACCAACAGCCAAACCTCCTAAAATAATCTGCCTTTGTGGCACCTATGTGTTTTCTTCTAATCTGAAAAGCTTTCATAAAATAATAAATTTTTTACACAAAGAAACTGTGTTATTGATACACAATATAGCTATAAAATTTTGTATTTATTAAAAAAGAAAAAAAAGCTTTTCAAACTACCTCAGCAGTTTCCAGCCCATCCATCGTCATGCAGATATCAAGGTCACTTTGTTTGAAGCCAAAGCCATTTTTTGAGGAGCCAAACAAATTCAGCTTTGTTCCTGCAAGAGATGTCATGGGTTACAACCATGTATCAACACAGAATCTCACATTGTATATAACTTCAAACCACTGCATATCTTTTAATACAGACATGAAAACGTTACTATCTTTCTATAGTACATCAAAACTTACTTTCTTATCACTTTGTCGATGATCAAAGAATCTCTTACTTATATTAGCGCAAATGAGCAGCCTGACAGGTCCAGAAACAAGTTTGGTTTTCCAATAACTAAATCATCACCATGAGGGTCTGAGCTGAAATCTGATAAAATATGTAAGACTGCTCTCTACAGAGATTTTCAGGATAAGGGACGTATCTGTTCACACACCAGGCTTGACCTAAAAATATCCTTTGCTAATTTTACAAGACTGTGAACTGAAGTCCAGGTGCTCCAGGTAAGAACTCCACAAACAAACAAAAAATAGCTAAGTTCTGTGGATAGGTCAGATGTTGTCCCTGTACTGTAAAATATTCCAAAACCAGTAAGTTTCAGTTGGAAGCGTGTTGTTTGTAAGAGCAGATACAACAAGAAGTCTGGCTAGTGAATAAGGCTAAAATAATTCACTATTGCTTCGATTGTTTTATCCTTAACTTGCCATTTTTCCTTCCTACTAATGTGTTGTACATATGACTAAGTAAAAAAAAAAGTCTTCTAAGACTTTGGTTTAAACAGAAATTAATGTAATGAAGTATAGCAATACTGAGCAACAATATAGGTTAAATGTTCAAAACTAAAGTGTTTCTTGGAGAACACTCATATGAGCACACCAAGTAAAAATGCAAAGCTAGAACTGCGTAATTACCTGGGAAATCCTGCCTAATGAAGTTCTCCAAGTTTTGTCTTATAAGTTCCCGAGCCTGATCCTCTACAATATTTGGAGCAAAATCATCTTTAAAAAAAAAAAGAGACAACAATTCAGGTAAACTGATCTGTAGAATGAGTCAACAGCAAAGATTCAAATGAAAGGAGTGAGGGTTTTACAGTGGAGGGGGAGAGAAATAGCAAGAGAAGATTCACATGTGAAGGAAAGAAAGCAAGGATGAAGTAGAAGAGAAATACCTGTTCAAATAAAAACATTAATTAGACAAATAATGCATTTTGTCTGGTCAGAAATGGAGAAAGGAGGAAAGTTGTGTCACTCTGAAAAGAACAAAAGTGGAGAAGTGTTACAAAACAGTATTTTGACTTCAAGTTTTCTAGAATACTGAAGTCTTTGTTTACTAAAACCCACAAGTTAAGGAACAGTAACAAAACTCAAGGTAGACAGAAAAGTTGACTGCACAACAATATTCAAAGGAAAAAACTTACAGTAACATTGGACACAAACTTGATCTAGAATAACTGAAAATTTGGGTGTCAGCGCTGGCAGTGGGTCAAGCTCAATTTTCTTGAAGTCTTCTGGACAATCCCTCTTTAAATGACCTTCCCGTTTGCACAAGCTACACACTATTGTAGGAGACTGCATGGACAGAAAGCAAGATTGGTTTTAAAAACTATAATGGTTTAATGAATTTGAGCAACACTTTCATGTAACTAGTAACAGAACACGAGCAACATGTTATGTTGTAAAACAGCTTGCTTACCTTGCCCTTTGTAAAAGCTGGTTTACTGAATTCATAAAAGAGTTCAGATTCTAAACACTGTTTTGCTGCTGTGCTGGTCTCTTCAAGAAGGCTTCCTTTCTCAGTAAGATTCTCTTGACTCATACTGACCCTCAGAGGTCCATCTACATCTTCTTCAAAATGTTTGTCCTCATATTTATTTGGGATGGGAAAATCTTCTTCCTCTGATGGTGCATCATCATCTCCAGATCCAGTGCATGTGTTATCTAGTTCATCTCCTGCTCTTATGATAACACCACACTCACTCTGGTTTAGAAGACTTGGTTCTTCCTCCTCTTCCTCCTCATCATCCGAGTTAATAATTGGGGATATCTGACTCTGTGCAGAATGTATGAATTTTTTGGGAGACTCATCCAGTTCATCAGTACCTTCAGTGCTCTCCTCATCGATGTCCCTGGGGTCATCCATTATACCACTGCAGTCTAAGCCAAACTCATCACTCTCTGTAAGTGCAGCATTTTGGAAACCTTCCAAGTCTGAAGTACTACATGTCTCTATATCATGGTCATTCACTGTAACAGCGAGATCTCCACTATCACTGTCTTCATCTATTCCCTGCTTGGTAGTCAAGATATCATTCCATCTTCTTTTTTGTTGCTCATGTTCTTCCTCTTCCTCCTCTTCTTCTTCATTTCCACTCTCTGTCTCTTCACAACTTGGTTTAAAATCTTCATTATCTCCAGAAATGACTTCCTCAATTATGCAGTCTGAATCTTCATGGGCAATTCCCAAATGACTTATTTCATCAGCCAGTTCTTCTTCTGTGAAGCTTTCTGAGCCATCACACCGTTTTGAAGGATCAGTTCTATGTTCCTGGGGTGTACCTGTAGTCTCCGTTATGTGATCTTCCACTACAGCTGTGTTTGTTCTACCCTCCAAGTTTTGCAACTCAGAATTTTCATGCTTTATAGCATCTTTTCCATGATCCAGTATTTGGGATTTCTTCTCATTGTCATCTGGAGAAGATTTTCTGCTCATTTTTGCATTTTTTTTGTGAGGCAAGGCAAAATACTTGTAAGATGCTCTCAGGCAGTGAAGAATATACTCATACACTAGCTGGCTGTTTACAGTTCTTGCAACATTCCTTTTGACTGAATATGGGTCTAGTAGAAAGAAGAAGTGAGCCAGAAGTGCAGGAGTTAACTTTTTATCAAAATGAATACACTTATATGCTTACAAAACTTGAATATGCTGCTCTTAGTTACTCTAAAACATTGCATATGACATAAGATTTATGAATTGTGCTGAACACAATTTTTAAGTCCACACAATTAATTAATTACTTGATTTTATAACATTGAAAAAATATCCAAGATAAATATGACTTAATTTTTCCAAAACATATTTTATTATATTATTGGGAATTATAGTCCAATATTTAAAAATTCTAAGTTACGACATACAATTCACTAGCCAAGACAGTATCCTAGAAAATTAAAGTAACAGTTCTTCAAAGTTTGTTGACACACATACCTTCCACAGCAATGCGCTTTTTAGGCCAGTCCTTTGATTCACGAGACACTGTCTCTTTGAGTCGTATGCTAATAACTAACTCTGCCATATTGAACTCCAAGGCATAGAAACGAAGCAGTTCCACCCAGAGCTGACCAGCAGGTGCTGAACACTGCTGTCCTGAACCAAATACTAAGGGAACCTGTCAATTATAGAAGAAAAGCTTAAATAGTATTTAATGCACAGGTGTTTAGCTGTTACACTTCCTTGTATTTAATCTGTAGTGTAATATTATTAAAAAATTTATAGTTGCTTCTGTATTCCTACAATTGCAATAAAAACTGCAATTAAAAAGTTGGAAGAGACAGTATAAACTTAAGACTGTAACTTCAAAACAAAGACTGCAGCAATGGTAGAGAATAGCATCAATGATTAGTAACAATTGCTTATTTAAGTGTTTATGCCACAATTTATAAGTTCCCAAGAAAATATCACATCTAATCTAATTGGACAGAATTCATTATATAGCCTATTTTTAGCAAAGCCTAAGCTGGCAAAGCCCAAGCTGTACTGTTAACTGTCATATCATGCAACCATACAGTGATACTCTTTCTTGCAGAGTTGCAATAAAAAAAATAACTTGTAAGCATAGTTCAAAGCTCAGAGGAAATATTTTTTTCATATACTTAACCTAATTTGGAGATAAAATTGGTTCAATTGTATAAACAATATTCTCCCCAATAGAGTCCTAAGGTCTGAAGGAGTCTGAAGTAACACCTAGCTTCGTCGCACCAAG
Source organism: Mesitornis unicolor (assembly GCF_000695765.1). Taxonomy (NCBI): domain Eukaryota; kingdom Metazoa; phylum Chordata; class Aves; order Mesitornithiformes; family Mesitornithidae; genus Mesitornis; species Mesitornis unicolor. The sequence continues at coordinate 642 of NW_010184999.1, read as the reverse complement.
AGGTAAGCATAGTATCAAGCAGTCACGCAATCCCTTAGTTCAATTTATAGTTTTGCAACATAAACAAAAACAGAAAATGGTTCTTTTTTGAGAACAGCAATGACTGCTAGACTACTATAAAAGTAAATTAAATGGTTCAGACCTTGTCCGTTCTAGGGGAAGTTTCTTGTGGCAAATCAGAATCATCAATGGGGTTATGCTCCCACACCACAGCATCATTCTCGACTTCTTTCAGATGAAAATTATTTAATTTGTTTAATGAGAATCCTTCAATCTAAAAGAAATAGAAAAAGAAACATACAACTAAACATCATGTGCTTGGTAGTACACAAAATTAAAACAGAACTAAGTTTAAAAATAGCTGTTCCAGGCCTAGAATATGCCCCAATTTGCTTATCTTTTCTCCCTTATTTCTCTACAAAAAGCTCTCAAGAGTTCAGTGTTTTTGGAAGGGTATCCATATGTCATCGTACCCAGCTCAAGCCAAATAGAACTAATCTTCTATTTAGTGATTTCATTTTTCAGTTAAGTCTTTTCTAAATGACTCTACTTGCTGAAACTAACAGTATGTTTTTTCAGGCAGTGTTCACTTCTACAAGTGATGATGCTTCTATGGTATGTAAATATAGCTCTTGCTTATAC